>NC_091143.1:30504231-30817449 GCF_041381155.1 Argopecten irradians | reverse complement strand
TTATGCGATACCATGCTAATTCCCCAAACTAAATAGCCACATCCTGATGGACCTCCGAATCACAGAATTGGGGAAAATACCCAAAACCCCAGCAAACCACTTGGTGACATGTCTAACTACTCAGGTAATAATTTGATCATAATTGATGTGTACATGCTATTTTGATGTCCGACATTCTGTCACTGTCTCCAACTATCAGCTGTTTTTGTTGACTAAATTTTGGCATGCCCATGTACATGCATTGCAACTTCTTCTCAATAAACAGCAAACCCAGAGACCTGATGTTTGGACTGTAACATGCTGGGATGGAGTGCCATCAAGTTTTGTTTAAGGTTACATATACTGCAGTGGACAAGAAATTGCTTGATGAACTATTACGCATTGACATAGAAAACTTGAGAATCTGATATTGAGGTTGTAGTAATTAATGAGATACTAGGTTAATCAGACGTGAGTAATGCAGATTCTTTTTTGTCTTTTTGCAAAAGTAAATGAGATATTTTTTAGAGAGTTTTTGTTTTGCATATACAACAAATTTTAAAATTGAATTAATGCCGCATTAAAAGTACATGTTATCTTTATAATCATATAAGTTTTAATAGATAGCTAAATCTTATTTTGGGGGAAATGCTGATTGAAAAAGAAGTAAAAGAACTTTGAAAATGCTTGAGTTTTAGAAGGAAACATCTTAACAAGTCCTTTTTATAAACAGATGATGGCTGACCATTCCATTCGTTCTTCTGTTTTATGATCCTTTCCCTGTTATGTACGACTATAAACGGCGTAATTGGATCATGTTTGTATCTCAATAAGGTAGCTCTTAAAATGTTAACAAACTTTTGAGTTTAACTCATTCACCCCTGAAAATTCATAATGAACTGTTCCAGTCTTTGAATAAGAAGAATTCAAATGTGTTTTCAGGGGTGAATGAGTTTAAATATTTAACATGCTATCTATAACCAGCTACAAAAAGCATTTATACTCACATCTTTTTGTGTCGTGTATATTGTTTCTCAAAACACTACAACAGTATCATTGTTTTGATGGTTGAAGAATTCTACTTGGTTGGGGTGATTTTTCAGTTGTAAACAAAATTCTTTAGATGGTAAATAATGATCTTGAAGTTTTACTGCATGTTTTGAAATTCCTGCTGAACAAAACAATAGTTTTATCTCCGAGAAAACAGTAAGAGGATTCGTGTGTTTTACAGGATCATTGACATTGGATCACTCCCAGCATTTAACATTGCAGAAGTTTTTAAAAAGGATTTGCTTTTTAGTAAAGGGAAGTAACTCCACTGAGCTTCCTCAATGGACTTTGATCGCATTTTTTTTCTTCTTCAAAGATAAGCATTGAAATAACAATTTTTGTTCTCAGTGTTATGAAAAAGCAAAAGCAACCCCTTCTGTATAAAGACCACCTGCTTAAGGTCAAGGTCACTTAAGGGAGTTCTAAATGGTCAATTTCCTCACAGTGTGATGTTAAGACCACTTTATTGGCTATAAGACCATTTTCCCTTCTCCCTTGGCTGGTCTTTATAGACAGATTTAATTGTGTTGAATAATTTGACCATATTTATAGGCTAGAAATGATTGATATACATGTATATGGAAAACATGCATTAAATGAAGGACCCTATAGATTTAAAACATTTATAACGTGTTCAGTTAAATTTTTATTCCAGAAAATACATGCATGCGACATATTAGATAGTAATCTTGCAAAATGCACATGACTCGTTGACAAATTGTTGTTATGTAAATTCCAAATAAAAAATCAGGACTTGAAATTAATCAAGACATGTGCATTTATCCTATGGCAGATTTCTATGTTGCTTAGTGAGCTAGCAAATTCAAAATTTTTGCATTCATGTTCATATAGAATATTTAAGAAACCTAAATGTAAATATGTATAAGTCTAATGATCAGTTTTAATCTTTACAATATTTTCTATGTATCTGTAAAACTAGCTGAGGTAAATTCAATATGTAGCTGATTAATTGTATACAGAATTGGATATTAGGTTTACAATTCAATAGGAAGCATCAAGACAGCCAAACAGAGGCCTTCCATGGTAATGTGGTTAAAGTGTTCCAACATTATCAGTAAAGTCCTCCACCTCTGGGTAGCATGTTCAAAATCCACATTGGGCAGGTGCCAGGTGCTGACCATTGGTTGGTGATTTTAAGGTCACCTGAGACGAAGTCTCAAGTGACCTAATCTAATTGCTTTTTGTCTGTCGTCGTGCGACATCGGCCGTGTGTTGTGCGTCGTCTGTCGTGCGTCGTGTGTCCATAAGCAATTTACATTTTCGACTTCTTCTCCAAAACCGCTGAAGCGATTTCAATGAAATTTTGCATAAACCTTCTAATTCATAAGGCCAATCAAAATTGTGAATTATGTGACCCCCACCCCCCAGGCAGCTGTGGGAGGGGCCAAAAGGGGTAAAATTGGCTAAAATTTCAAAAATCTTCTTCTCCACTCACAGATGTGGTAGAATCAAATACTCTTCATAGATAGAAAGGTATGAAGGTCCTTTACAAACTTTATGAATTATATGACCCTGGGGTCTCAGGTTTCCCCCTTGGGAGGGGGTTAAGTTTACTATAGTTTATTTAGGGAAGTCACATTTTTGTGAGCATTATTTGGTCATTTATGAAAGGAAATTAGTCAAATGTTGTCAGAAATATCCCATGGCCATTGAATCCTATTAACAAATTTTCCATGAATGACCCACAGGGGCCTTAGGGGCGGGGCCAAAATGGGTCAAATAGGCTAAAACTTCAAAAATCTTCTTCTGAAAGTCTGGAACTGGTAGAATAAAATATTCTTCATAGATGGAAAGGTCTTAAGGTCCATTACAAAAGTTGTGAATTATATGACCCTGGGATCTCGTGTTTCCTCCTAGGGAGGGGGTCAAGTTTACTATTATAAGTTTATATAGGAAAAACACATTTATGAACATTATTTGCTTATTTTTCATAGGAAATTAGTCAAACTTGGTTAGAATTATTAGCCTGAAATAGCATTTTAACACCAAATCTATATTGGTCCTGGTTGACCCCCAGGCGCCAGAGGGCGGGGCAAAAAGATGTCAAAATGGTTAAAATTTCAAAAATCTTCTTTGAATTCAATTCACAGATTTGATGGAACCAGATATTTATATATTGGAAGGTCTTAAGGCCATTTACAAAAATCGTGAATTTCATGACCCTGGGATCACAGAGTTCCCCCTGGGGAGGGGGTCAAATTTACTATATTTTATATAGGAAAAACACATTTATGAACATTATTTGCTTAGTTTTCATAGGAAATTAGTCAATCTGGGTTAGAATCATTAGCCTAAGATAGCATTTTAATATAGCATTTTAATGTCATATCCATATTTGTCCTGGCCGAGCCCAAAGTGCCATAGGGGCGGAACAAAAATGGATCAAAATGGATAACATTTCAAAAAATTTTCTTCTGAATTCACAGATTTGATGGAACCAAATACTCTTCATAGATTAAAAAGTCAAATTTATAAAATCACTGACTGACTTCAAGTGCCTGATGGGCCAATATATAGTGTTTGTATGTCTTTGTTTCATTCTGTATCTGAACTCAGGTGACCATTATGGCCCATGGGCCTCTTGTTTTCTGGTACTCCGGCTTTTCTGTTCCTCTCTGTACCTGGCATTGTCCTTTAATAACTCTTAATGTTAATGGTTCATCAAACAAAACCTACACACAAATTCAGAACTCAAGCAAAGTCAGAAGTCAAGCGAATTCAATATTTTGATGATGCTGCATTTTCTGACAAATCTATAGTAATATGAAAACTCAATCAATACATCGCCTGAGACACTGACCGATAAATTACTGTGATGTCTGCTGTAGGGTATGAAGGGGAATATTACAGATAGATAGGTTTTCTCGCTCCGACAGATCACATGCATGACAGAGTGACAATCTAGAATACAAATGATTTTCTAATTCTCTACCACTGACTGAGGTGGTGTCATGAGTTAGACTATACCCCCAGTCTCTTGAGGTTTTTAAAATAATGTAAAATGTTATAGAATTAACGGTCAAGTTACCTTTTTACTTAACCTTCTTTACTTTTTAAATGAATTTTGAATTTTAGCTCACCAACCCTATAGACAACTATGCTGTGGTGCTGTCCCTATTGTAACCCTATAGACAACTATGCTGTGGTGCTGTCCCTATTGCGAGTTCATCCAGTTCTTCCACCTTCAACTTTTTCCACTCAAAACCCAGGATATCCAATGAACATCTATGGAGCCTTTAGCATTGATAAAACAAAGGAATTATCTGGTTATATTCATCTTGACCTTCACTCAGGCCTTAGGGGTCAAAAAAGCTAATACCTTTCAAAGACTTTTTAAAAAAAATAAGAACTATTTGGCCTGTAGCATGTTTGATAAGTGATAAGACAATTCAAATGACCTTGACCTGGGTTCACTCAGGCATCACAGCTTAAATTTAAAAAACGAATAGTCCCTGGATCTTATATTGGGTTTTTAGCTTGTTTGAATTTTGAATAGGCTTCCAATAAAATGATATCAAACCTTTGTTAAGATTATAGGGCTCCAATTGGCTAAAACACTGAAAAAGTTCTCAACAATAACAGGTGACAGTATTGCAATGCCTAGAATGATGTGTTATTATATTTGTTTAAATAAATGTCCTTGGCTTTTACTGGTATTTAAGGTCATTAAAGGCCAACTACCTTTCTGAAACAGCTTTTAAAATGGGAATGTAACAGAACGGGATCGATAATTTTGTAGAGTTGCAAAATTATTAACTTATCGTTAATACTACACTTATCGTCGTCTTCTGAAAAATTTATTAAAATAAATAAGATGTTAATTTTCATAACATGGATCGTCTTATGATTCCCGCCGTTGTCCTAAATACCCTCCAGCAGTTAACCATCACTGCGCTAGATGACAAAACATCAAAATGAACCTCCACAGTTACCATATATTACGAAGGAATATGCATATGTTTGGTGATGTTACCTTCTTATTTCATTAATATTTTTACGAAACCTTTAAATTTTGCTATAGAAACAGTACTGGGCCTTCAATGTCAAGATATTTCAACAACTTCTTCTCAATAACTATGGTACTTAGACACTTGACATTTTATCTTAGTAAAAGGTTGGGATGAAAGACTGCTTGACTTTCATTTAAAGTCACAGAGGTCAAGTATGACTAATTGGTTTAAAAACCTAAACTTAATGACTTAAAAAATAAGCTAGGAGTATGACATGTTCTAACTGTAGCTTACACTACTAGGGCTACGCAGCAGCAGGTAAACAATTTAGGGCCCATTAGACCCTGATGTCAGAATAGTTAATGTAACCCTGAGATTTAGGCACCCTGAGCTCGGCGCAGTGTTTGTTATTATATCCCTGCAATCAAATTATGAAGCAGGGCAAATAGAATGTTGATTGATAGACTGTAGGGTTTGTGTGGAGGATCGATAATCATAATGGGCCAAATGATGATGTAGTGGGAACGGGTCTTTATCGTGACCGAATTAAACCGAGTATTAGCAGTGAATAGATTTATAAAGGAAGACAAATGTATGTTCCCAAGGTCATTGTGTTCGTGATTACATGTTAGGTATAAAAGCTGCCTTCCTCTAGGTATTTATGGACCTGTTTTTAGCATGGAACTTCAGTTATTTTTGATCAGGTGAATGTTGCCTGAATTTTCACTGTGCTGTAGGCTTAGCCATGTTGTTCACATGAAATCATAAAAGTACAAACGTACAAGCTCATAGCGGTTTGCTATACCAGTGTTTTAATGTCTGTCCTTGTGTGTTAGTTTTTGTTTAACTTAATATCTACAGCCTGGTTATTTTAAGGGATGGCCAGAAAGCCAGAGTAACCATAGAAAAATCACCAACCTACATCATTACCTGGCAGTTACCATGTCAACTCAGGATTATCCTTAGTGATTGTCTTAAATACTTTCAGACTACTTTTTTAACAATATCCTCTCTGTAGGTATATGTACAGGGGTTCAATAACAGGCGGTACCCGGTACTTTTTACCGGTTGAACCTGGCTGTGGTACCGCGTGATTTAGGCTAAATTACATTTGATAGCATACAGATGGTATAGAAAAGTAACCCCTGAAATTGCAATTGTACCGCCTCTCCTGAAAGATAATGAAACCTCTGTAAAATTTATTTTATTATTGTAAATAAATGTTGCTTTATACAATGATAAATTTTTTAAAAAGGGGGGTTTTCCCCTCCGTTTCAAAAGCCGTTGTTATTAGATTTGTTGTCACAACACTGTTATAGCGTGTGCATAGGCGTGTTTACTTAATGTCTTCAGCGTTCTCTGCTCATGAATCTATAAACGGTACCCACATTATTGCCCCTATTGTCAAGTCCCTCTCCTTGAGAACTTAGTCCAGTTTGGAGAGGCTCTTTGCCAGGGCCGGCATTACACCAAGGCGAATCTTGCGACCTCAATGAAAAAATTCAAATCTAATTCCATGCTTTATTCTGATGTTCAGAGGCTCCGGCATTTCAGTCTGTTTGGGGGACGGTCTTGAACCTATTCCTGTGAACAGCCTAAGTGATTGCGCAGCTCACTAATCATTCTGTGTCCAACTTTCCTCCTCGTCCAGGGTCCCGGTCCGACCCGTCTCCTGAGTGTGCTGTGCACAGGAAAGAAGAGTATGGGCCTCCTTTTCCCCCCTGGCTTAGGGTCAACAGAGTGGTTTTGTGTTTCCTCCCGGCAGTTTATATACAACTTGGCGTCTTTACAGGTGTCATTGATCGCGTCGCCAAAGTCTTGTTGGCTATGCGTTTTTTCTTTCTGTGTTGAAAAACCTCCCCGTCGTATTTCCGAAGAACCTATACCGGTCCCGATTGTTTGACCTCCATCATCTGAGTTCAATTTGGACAATTTCCAGATATTTTATTGACAAAAGATATTGTGTTTCAAAAGGATTAGATACATGTATATGGCATAGGCTGTCTTAGTCTTCTCAAGTTCCTGGTTTTTTTTCGCCCGATTCCCATTAGGAATCCCATAATCCTCCTCCTTGACAGTCTCTGTTGAGTCATCCTTGAGGAGAAATGAATCATAAAAGTTGCCACAATTAAAATGACTAGTGTTAGCTGTAAATATGAATCATGTCCTGCTGCCTTTTGGCGGGTGGGTCAAACAAATCTGTATATTATGTTCAGTCAAACCTGTGAATAAAGACCATTCAGTGGACAAGGAAATATGGTCCTTCAACAGAGTGGCCTTTTTATACAGGTCAAATTACATGTCTGTTGAAATTGAATGGTCTTGATAAGCAGGTGGTCATTATACAGAGGGTTAGCTTAGCTAAAGCAGGTTTCTCTCTATATCCTTTATAGTGTAACATAGATTCATGTAATTGTATGTTTTCTCTCAAATCTACAGGGTGTATTCCAATATAGACATACTGATTATAGTCAGTGAATGTTTTATTGTGCCTCTACAAGAAATATTTTGAAGTTTTTCTCAATAAATTCTACAACCGTGTCTGTATGCATAAAATTGCAAGGAAATAAATACTTCCTGTCTGATAATTTGATATCTCATTAAATGTTTGTTTCATCGGGTTTTGATACAAGAAATTCCTCAAGAACAATAAATCTAGTGAGCGGTTGAATTGTCTCTAATCAACACAATCAGCATCAGAATGCTGTTCATTTAAAGTATTCAGCTGGTCTGACCAATTTTAAAGCTGAATCTTCAAAAAAAACAACTTGAAACTGTATGTGAATATATTGTCTGATATAAAAGTAAACATTATGTAATCGTGTTACTGTAGGAATTCATTCTATCGAAGGAATCTGCAGTCCGCCCACCAAGGCGCTTGGGCGTTCAGTGACCGAATGGTTGAGGTCCTCCATCTTACTACGACTAGCCCTTCGTCTCCGGGTTTAAAGTTTAAATGAATCCCACATGGGGTAAATACAAATTTTTGACTGCAGGTCAGTGGTTGTTTTCTGAGTACTCTGGTTTCCCATTACCTCCTACAACTTGCACGTCCTTAAATGATCCTGGCTGTTAATAGGAAGCAATAAATACACAAACAAGGTCCACTAACGTCTGATAAAATTTGTCGCTGTTAATGTTGTTTTGGCATCGTATGTATTTAATTAGATAAAAAAACAGGACTTGGTTGTCCATCAGCGATCAACAGGATTAAGATTGACCACACAACTACAGCTGGTATACATGTAATACTGGCCGGAGAAAATTGAATTTACATTGAAGAGATGTAAGTCTGATTGGAATAGGATAAATCCAATCTCTCTTAACAAGGCTGAGAACTGTTACTGTGTACAAATTGTCTCATAAGAGTCAGACATTTTCTGGACCTCGGACATTTTCTAGGTCTCGGGGAACTTTAAGGAATGTTGCAGTGTAGACTCATAAAAGCTGTGTCTGTCTATCACTCTGCATGTTCTGTATAGCACCATGAGGTCCTCAGGGAATCAGAGGTACATCCTGTCGGCTATCTGATCCTCAGGGAATCAGAGGTACATCCTGTCGGCTATCTGATCCTCAGGGAATCAGAGGTACATCCTGTCGGCTATCTGATCCTCAGGGAATCAGAGGTACATTCTGTCAGCTATTTGATTCTCAGGGAATCAGAGGTACATCCTGTCGGCTATCTGATCCTCAGGGAATCAGAGGTACAATCTGTCAGCTATCTGATCCACAGGGAATCAGAGGTACATTCTGTTGGCTATCTGATCCTCAGGGAATCAGAGGTACATCCTGTCAGCTATCTGATCCTAAGGGAATCAGAGGTACATTCTGTCAGCTATCTGATCTTCAGGGAATCAGAGGTACGGCTACATCCTGTTGGCTATCTGATCCTCAGGGAATCAGAGGTACATGCTGTCAGCTATCAGGGAATCAGCTATCTGTCGGCTATTGATCCTCAGGGAATCAGAGGTACATCTGTCGACTATTTTGATCCTCAGGGAATCAGAGGTACATCCTGTCGGCTATCTGATCCTCAGGGAATCAGAGGTACACCCTGTCGGCTATCTGATCCTCAGGGAATCAGAGGTACATCCTGTCGACTATATTATCCTCAGGGAATCAGAGGTACATCCTGTCTATTGATCTCATCAGATCCTCAGGGAATCAGAGGTACATCCTGTCGGCTATCTGATCCTCAGGGAATCAGAGGTACATCCTGTTGGCTATCTGATCCTCAGGTGAATCAGAGGTACATCCTGTCGGCTATCTGATCCTCAGGGAATCAGAGGTACATCCTGTCGGCTATCTGACCCTCAGGGAATCAGAGGTACATCCTGTCGGCTATCTGATCCTCAGGGAATCAGAGGTACATCCTGTCGGCTATCTGATCCTCAGGGAATCAGAGGTACATCCTGTCGACTATATTATCCTCAGGGAATCAGAGGTACATCCTGTCGGCTATCTGATCCTCAGGGAATCAGAGGTACATCCTGTCAGCTATCTGATCCTCAGGGAATCAGAGGTACATCCTGTCGGCTATCTGATCCTCAGGGAATCAGAGGTACATCCTGTCGGCTATCTGATCCTCAGGGAATCAGAGGTACATCCTGTCGGCTATCTGATCCTCAGGGAATCAGAGGTACATCCTGTGGAATCAGGGAATCAGAGGTACATCCTGTCGGCTATCTGATCCTCAGGGAATCAGAGGTACAATCTGTCAGCTATCTGATCCTCAGGGAATCAGAGGTACATCCTGTCGGCTATCTGATCCTAAGGGAATCAGAGGTACATCCTGTCAGCTATCTGATCCTCAGGGAATCAGAGGTACATCCTGTCGGCTAGGTACCACAGGGAATCAGAGGTACCACATCCTATTGACTATCTGATCTCTCAGGGAATCAGAGGTACATCCTGTTGGCTATCTGATCCTCAGGGAATCAGAGGTACATCCTGTCGGCTATCTGATCCTCAGGGAATCAGAGGTACATCCTGTGCTATAGGAATCAGAGGTACATCCTATCAGTGTGTACTGAGGGAATCAGAGGTACATCCTCCTTGGACTATCTTGTCCTCAGGGAATCAGAGGTACATCCTGTTGGCTATCTGATCCTCAGGGAATCAGAGGTACATCCTGTCAGCTATCTGATCCTCAGGGAATCAGAGGTACATCCTGTCAGCTATCTGATCCTCAGGGAATCAGAGGTACATCCTGTCGACTATATTATCCTCAGGGAATCAGAGGTACATCCTGTCAGCTATCTGATCCTAAGGGAATCAGAGGTACATCCTGTCAGCTATCTTATCCTCAGGGAATCAGAGGTACATCCTGTCGGCTATCTGATCTTCAGGGAATCAGAGGTACATCCTGTCGGCTATCTGATCCACAGGGAATCAGAGGTACATCCTGTCGGCTATATGATCCTCAGGGAATCAGAGGTACATCCTGTCAGCTATCTGATCCTCAGGGAATCAGAGGTACATCCTGTCGGCTATCTGATCCTAAGGGAATCAGAGGTACATCGTGTCAGCTATCTGATCCTCAGGGAATCAGAGGTACATTCTGTCGACTGTACATCCTATTGGCTGTGGCCAGGTCAGAACATGTGGTTATGAGTACATGTGGTACTGTAAAACATATAATACTTGTAGTAACTCTCCTTTGTGGCTTGAAACTTTCAAAATAATTTTGTGGGTTAAAATATAGGTTACGTTTTGTGATGAGTTTTAGGGTCAAAGGCCAAAATAGGGAGGAGAAAATGTATTAGTTATGAATTGGGTCAATCGCCAGCGACCAGGTGGCTCAATTGGTCGTGAATCCATCTATCTAGTGTTTGGAAAGTTTAGGGTTCAAGCTCAGGGCAAAATTTCATGAAAATTCATTAACTTAAAGGAATTCCTTAACTTAGATTTTCCCATAAAAACACATTACAAAAGTTAAGGAAAAAATCTTAAGTTAAAGAGCCTTCCTTAAAATCTGAAATGCTTTGCTTTGGAGAATTTTAAGTTAAGGGATTCCTTAAATTTAAGGAATGTTCATGAAAATTGGACCTGGTTTGACCATGTATTTTCCACTCAAACTACAATAACAAAGTCTAACTCCTTATGAAAATGAGTGAATTTACCTGAATTACCCTCACTGAAATTAGATCATCGTAGATTCAATATAGAATTATCTAAATAAAGCAATAATAGTTTCCAGGTTAATGATATAGGTCTGATCCACCTTTGATGTAGCTGATGAAATAGATAAGTAATGGAATTATGTTATTACGATAAGCTATAAAAACACATTGTTTTATAGTGATTAAGAGATTTTGACAGTCATATCTATTAAGTGGCAGCGGTGTACAGACGGGGTACGGAATATGAGTAGACATTTGTTACCAATTTCATACTTAATGTTACTGTAAAGTTTTGTAATGAGAACCTAAAAAACACAATAACGTCATTAATACTAGCATAAAAACTGATAATGTTACCATGGTGACGAAAACATCCTACTGATGTTGTTCTACCTCTAGGAAGCTGTGATAGGCTTGTACATAAAAGTGTACGGCAGGTTAAAGTCTCACATCGTAAACCTTATCAGGGGTGAGTTGGTGTCATAGTTCAGATGCCGACAGTGTACAAACACATGTACATAAAAGACTGTGAGCTCTTGTTCCACAGACACCTTTTATTAAGAAGATTCTCAAGGTCATCTGAGGTCACGAGAGTATAATCCAGTCAGTGTTTCATGCATTCATATAAATGACATGAATGTGTTTTAGAGGTCAAGCAAGGGCAGCGACGTGTGTTAAGGCATGTTAGTTAATGTGAGGTTATTTGTTTTGTATCTCGGCTATATAAGGATGTCCCAGATCACACTAGGTCATTGTCTTATGGTAAAAGTGCATCGCACACTAGCCAACATCTAGTCCTTTGTTCCTCCCACAAAGGTCAAATCAGGATGACCCCAACATCTTCCTCTCCTGTGGTCTTCGACTGAGCCTTTTAATGTAAGGGTAAGTCAAGGTTAACTCTGATCTGTGAGTCAACAGGGGTCATCTTTAATATGTTAGGGATCAGAACATCTGAAAGAAAACAAAAAACAGTTTATTATAATTGTATGGTTATATCTTTAACTTGCAGGCAAGAAAGTGGTTTTTTGATATATTGTACATTAAATACATGTAAATATATTGCCTTATTCTGTCTTTGCATATTACAGAGTTAGCTCCCTTGTGGGTAGGTATCGATTGTTACGTCATTATCTTGTGAGCGCAATTCACGTCCTTTTCTCCGAAACTTATACTATGACGTTATGCTCACAAACACATGACGTCACAATCAATACCTACCCTCAAGTGCAGATAACTCTAATATGCAAATTCGGAATAGCATGCTTTTATGGGTCAATTTTTACACTTTATGCATAAGTCAAGAAAATTAGAATTTCAGTGATTAAGAATTATGCAATAAGACATTAAGAATGCGTAGTTATATCATTTTCCCTCATCTTATCATTTCATGGTTCAACCATATACATATTATCTATGCATATAGATATCAACATTACCATACACTTCAACTTCAGATGATCATATCTCCTTCTGTACATCATTGCTGTTAATATTTGCCGAGTTTTAATTTCGATAAAGTGGGTTGCCTCAAATTGAAAATTTAATATATTGTAAAATATTTTAAAAAACATACTTGTACATATCGCGCTTTTTTATGTGATTGACATGCCGAAAGACCACAAAGATGATACACAAAAATCAACTCTCATGAATTAATTCCAAACAGTAAATAGCAAAATTTAAGACCAAAATGTAAAAATACTAAACTGTATAATCCTTCTAGCTAATATCTCCTACATATAAAGACCAAACAGGAAAGGATCAATATAGGTACTGTCTGGTATCCAATCCTTTTGTATCTCAATAAAAATATTTTGAATTGAATTGAATATAAAGACCAAATCATATTTGCTTTGAGAAGAGAAAGAATTTATCTCCTTTAAAAGAAATATTTTCTTCCTTTAAAAGAAATATTTTCTTGCTTGTACCATTGTTCATAATTAATCAAAATTTCTGTTATAGCTGATAGTATTGTTTATTCACCCCTAAAACACATTTAGAATCTTCCAGATCTAAGACTGGAACAGTTCAATTAGAATTTCAGGGGTGAATTGGTTAAGGTGCTGTTATAAACATGTATTGCTATTGTTAGAAAAATTCAATAAAACTTTTTATAAATCATAGTTGTTTACATACAAAATCATTATCAGAATTTGATCATTTTAGATGAAACAAGAAGAAAGCCAGACTCCTTCGTATAAAAACTTCAAAACAGTTTACCCCTACCTGTTATTGAGAACAACTCAAACAGGTTTCAAAGTAATGACAGACAAATGGATCAAAATACAGCACATGGAATTAATACAATCTTACAGAAGGTATAAGGACATACTTACATGTGCATGTCAGAGTTAGGATGATAAACAAGATTTCTAAAGCTCTCCTTGACTTACAAATGTGTTAAAATCAAGGAGAGGCCGCTATATATCCATGAACATTTGAAATGTGCAAACAAGCCTGTTATATTTACTTTAAAAGGATAGTCTGGTTTTTCTTTTATAGTATCTGCTCTGAATTGTTTTTCACAGGAAATCTATCCACTGTCATTGAGCATTTCTTTTTAGACTATAGTTAAGTGCTTTTGGACTTTTTCTCAAAAAAACATCTCCTCATTATAGACTCTTGTTAAACAAGTTTTCTATGAAGTAAAATATTTTGATATCAACTTTCAACTGGTCTATTTAAAGGGGAAAAAAATTGTTAGCTTCATTATTGCCTATTTGCTTTGGTCAGGGAAGTCCATGAAGGATGCTCATTGATTTATGTTAATATCAACTGGACTTTTACCCAGAAGCATTATTGCCTATACCATATAGTAGGATCACTTCTGTACACTTTAATAATGCATTTTAACTGCTTTCCATTTTGACCTCTATTTAGATGCTTTGTTATCCACCTTGACCTTTACTTAAAGGTTTTGCTGTCCACCTTAACCTCTAAGTGGAAGCTGTGTTGTCCACCTTAACCTTTATTTGAAAGCTATGTTGTCCACCTTGACCTTTATTTGAAAGCTATGTTGTCCACCTTGACCTTTATTTGAAAGCTATGTTGTCCACCTTGACCTTTATTTGAAAGCTATGTTGTTCACATTGACCTTTATTTGAAACCATTGCTGTTCACATTGACCTTTATTTGAAACCATTGCTGTTCACCTTGACCTTTATTTGAAACCATTGCTGTTCACCTTGACCTTTATTTGAAACCATTGCTGTTCACCTTGACCTTTATTTGAAACCATTGCTGTTCACATTGACCTTTATTTGAAACCATTGCTGTTCACCTTGACCTTTATTTGAAACCATTGCTGTTCACCTTGACCTTTATTTGAACCATTGCTGTTCACCTTGACCTTTATTTGAAACCATTGCTGTTTACCTTGACCTTTATTTGAAACCATTGCTGTTCACATTGACCTTTATTTGAAACCATTGCTGTTCACATTGACCTTTATTTGAAACCATTGCAGTTTCACATTGACCTTTATTTTAAACCATTGCTGTTCACCTTGACCTTTATTTGAAACCATTGCTGTTCACCTTGACCTTTATTTGAAACCATTGCTGTTCACATTGACCTTTATTTGAAACCATTGCTGTTCACCTTGACCTTTATTTGAAACCATTGCTGTTCACCTTGACCTTTGTTTGAAACCATTGCTGTTCACCTTGACCTTTATTTGAAACCATTGCTGTTTACCTTGACCTTTATTTGAAACCATTGCTGTTCACCTTGACCTTTATTTGAAACCATTGCTGTTCACCTTGACCTTTATTTGAAACCATTGCTGTTCACCTTGACCTTTATTTGAAACCATTGCTGTTCACCTTGACCTTTATTTGAAACCATTGCTGTTCACATTGACCTTTATTTGAAACCATTGCTGTTCACATTGACCTTTATTTGAAACCATTGCTGTTCACCTTGACCTTTATTTGAAACCATTGCTGTTCACCTTGACCTTTATTTGAAACCATTGCTGTTCACCTTGACCTTTATTTGAAACCATTGCTGTTCACCTTGACCTTTATTTGGAAGCTTTACTGTTCACTTTTACTTAAAAGCTGTGCTGTTCACCTTGACCTTTATTTGAAACCATTGCTGTTCATCTTGGCTGTTCACCTTGACCTTTGGTTAGAAGCTTTGCTGTTCACCTTGACCTTTATTTGGAAGCTTTGCTGTTCACCTTGACCTTTACTTAGAAGCTTTGTTGTCTACATTGATCTTTATTTAAGGCCTTACTCTTCTTCTTGACCTTTTAATAGAAATTTTGCTGTAACAATATCCATTTAATTTGCAGTTTGATGCTTTTCTTTGTGTAATAAGAAAATGAGCAGCAAATGTGATGTATTAATTGTAGAAAATGTGGATATACTAGTCTAAGGGGATGATCATGGACATTGATAGACCGTGGTATGAAAATCATATGCAAACCTTGGTGCATTTATCTGAGTCCTATTTAAAGCCATTTGTGCTGTAAATTGATCTACATGCTTCAGCAGTATCCTACAGACTGTTTATAGCTATACCTGAATATCATTAATATTAATATTCATTAGATAGAAATATTTCTATACGCTGCTTGTTTTTAGGGGTACGTTTAGTAATGTATGGGTCTGTGTACTATAAAGCTGATCGAGATTCATAGCACATGCAGACTAAAGAATGTTACCCATACTCATGTTTTTTTTTTCGTCTGTCATAGTTTTAATAAAAAGATCCGATAGATTTATTTGCTTCTTTGCACTTCTACTTAAGGTTCTTACCTGTGCAAATTTGCATGTTATGTAATATTGTCAATTGTTTATATAGGTATGTACCGAGACGTTTTATAGAAAGTAGTTAGGAGAAACACTCAATCTATACTGTGTCTACAGATAGTATACATATTGCCAACAGTCAAAACATGTACTTATCAGGTATATGTCAAGCCTGCCAAACTTGATACCCGGTTTTAGCTATTTCCCATGATAAGTCACCTCAGTATATAGGATATAGTTAATATTATGTACAGACTGTATAATCTCATATTGCTTCTATCGGCCAAATTGTAAATTGCAATCAGAAAATACAGGTGATTGAATTAAACAGGTGGCAAAGTGGTTAATGTGAAAATCCAGCTTTTGGTTGCAAGTCTAATAGTGTACCTATGTGTGAGCTGTGATACCCTCCCACTACACTGTAGTGTACCTATGTGAGAGCTGTGATACCCTCCCACTACACTGTAGTGTACCTATGTGTGAGCTGTGATACTCTCCCACTACACTGTAGTGTACTTATGTGAGAGCTGTGATACCCTCCCACTACACTGTAGTGTACCTATGTGTGAGCTGTGATACCCTCCCACTACACTGTAGTGTACCTATGTGTGAGCTGTGATACCCTCCCACTACACTGTAGTTCGTACCTATGTGTGAAAGCTGTGATACTCTCCCACTACACTGTAGTGTACTTATGTGAGAGCTGTGATACCCTCCCACTACACTGTAGTGTACCTATGTGAGAGCTGTGATACCCTCCCACTACACTGTAGTGTACCTATGTGTGAAAGCTGTGATACTCTCCCACTACACTGTAGTGTACTTATGTGAGAGCTGTGATACCCTCCCACTACACTGTAGTGTACCTACATGAGAGCTGTGATACCCTCCCACTACACTGTAGTGTACCTATGTGAGAGCTGTGATAGTGATACCCTCTCGTACACTGTAGTGTACCCATGTGAGAGCTGTAATACCCTCCCACTACACTATAGTGTACCTATGTGTGAGCTGTGATACCCTCCCTCTACACTGTAGTGTACCTATGTGTGAGCTGTGATACCCTCCCACTACACTGTAGTGTACCTATGTGTGAGCTGTGATACCCTCCCACTACACTGTAGTGTACCTATGTGAGAGCTGTGATACCCTCCCACTACACTGTAGTGTACCTATGTGTGAAAGCTTTGAGAGCTGTGATACCCTCCCACTACACTGTAGTGTACCTATGTGAGAGCTGTGATACCCTCCCACTACACTGTAGTGTACCTATGTGTGAGAGCTGTGATACCCTCCCACTACACTGTAGTGTACCTATGTGTGAGCTGTGATACCCTCCCACTACACTGTAGTGTACCTATGTGTGAGAGCTGTGATACCCTCCCACTACACTGTAGTGTACCTATGTGTGAGCTGTGATACCCTCCCACTACACTGTAGTGTACCTATGTGTGAGCTGTGATACCCTCCCACTACACTGTAGTGTACCTATGTGTGAGCTGTGATACCCTCCCACTACACTGTAGTGTACCTATGTGTGAGCTGTGATACCCTCCCACTACACTGTAGTGTACCTATGTGTGAGCTGTGATACCCTCCCACTACACTGTAGTGTACCTATGTGAGAGCTGTGATACCCTCTCACTACACTGTAGTGTACCTATGTGAGAGCTGTGATACCCTCCCACTACACTGTAGTGTACCTATGTGAGAGCTGTGATACCCTCCACACTACACTGTAGTGTACCTATGTGAGAGCTGTGATACCCTCCCACTACACTGTAGAGTGTACCTATGTGAGAGCTGTGATACCCTCCCACTACACTGTAGTGTACCTATGTGAGAGCTGTGATACCCTCCCACTACACTGTAGTGTACCTATGTGAGAGCTGTGATAGTGATACCCTCTCGCTACACTGTAGTGTACCCATGTGAGAGCTGTAATACCCTCCCACTACACTGTAGTGTACCTATGTGAGAGCTGTGATACCCTCCCACTACACTGTAGTGTACCTATGTGAGAGCTGTGATACCCTCCCACTACACTGTAGTGTACCTATGTGTGAGAGCTGTGATACCCTCACACTACACTGTAGTGTACCTATGTGAGAGCTGTGATACCCTCCCACTACACTGTAGTGTACCTATGTGAGAGCTGTGATACCCTCACACTACACTGTAGTGTACCTATGTGAGAGCTGTGATAGTGATACCCTCCCACTACACTGTAGTGTACCTACATGAGAGCTGTGATACCCTCTCACTACACTGTAGTGTACCTATGTGAGAGCTGTGATACCCTCCCACTACACTGTAGTGTACCTATGTGAGAGCTGTGATAGTGATACCCTCTCCACTACACTGTAGTGTATCTATGTTTGAGAGCTGTGATACCCTCCCACTACACTGTAGTGTACCTATATTTGAGAGCTGTGATACCCTCCCACTACACTGTAGTGTACCTATGTGAGAGCTGTAATACCCTCCCACTACACTGTAGTGTACCTATGTGTGAGCTGTGATATCCTCTCACTACACTGTAGTGTACTTATGTGTGAGCTGTGATACCCTCCCACTACACTGTAGTGTACCTATGTGTGAAAGCTGTGATACCCTCCCACAACACTGTAGTGTACCTATGTGTGAGCTGTGATACCCTCCCACTACACTGTAGTGTACCTATGTGTGAGAGCCTGTGATATCCTCTCACTACACTGTAGTGTACCTATGTGTGAGCTGTGATACCCTCCCACTACACTGTAGTGTACCTACATGAGAGCTGTGATACCCTCCCACTACACTGTAGTGTACCTATGTGAGAGCTGTGATAGTGATACCCTCTCGCTACACTGTAGTGTACCCATGTGAGAGCTGTAATACCCTCCCACTACACTGTAGTGTACCTATGTGAGAGCTGTGATACCCTCCCACTACACTGTAGTGTACCTATGTGAGAGCTGTGATACCCTCCCACTACACTGTAGTGTACCTATGTGTGAGCTGTGATACCCTCCCACTACACTGTAGTGTACCTATGTGAGAGCTGTGATACCCTCCCACTACAACTGTAGTGTACCTAATGTGAGAGCTGTGATACCCTCCCACTACACTGTAGTGTACCTATGTGAGAGCTGTGATACCCTCCCACTACACTGTAGTGTACCTATGTGAGAGCTGTGATACCCTCCCACTACACTGTAGTGTACCTATGTGTGAGCTGTGATACCCTCCCACTACACTGTAGTGTACCTATGTGTGAGCTGTGATACCCTCCCACTACACTGTAGTGTACCTATGTGAGAGCTGTGATACCCTCCCACTACACTGTAGTGTACCTATGTGAGAGCTGTAATACCCTCCCACTACACTGTAGTGTACCTATGTGAGAGCTGTGATACCCTCCCACTACACTGTAGTGTAACCTATGTGTGAGCTGTGATACCCTCCAACTACACTGTAGTGTACCTATGTGTGAGCTGTGATACCCTCCCACTACACTGTAGTGTACCTATGTGTGAGAGCTGTGATTACCCTCCCACTACACTGTAGTGTACCTATGTGAGAGCTGTGATACCCTCCCACTACACTGTAGTGTACCTATGTGAGAGCTGTGATACCCTCCCACTACACTGTAGTGTACCTATGTGTGAGCTGTGATACCCTCCAACTACATTGTAGTGTACCTATGTGTGAGCTGTGATACCCTCCCACTACACTGTAGTGTACCTATGTGTGAGCTGTGATACCCTCCCACTACACTGTAGTGTACCTATGTGAGAGCTGTGATATACCCTCCCACTACACTGTAGTGTACCTATGTGAGAGCTGTAGATACCCTCCCACTACACTGTAGTGTACCTATGTGAGAGCTGTGATACCCTCCCACTACACTGTAGTGTACCTATGTGTGAGCTGTGATACCCTCCCACTACACTGTAGTGTACCTATGTGTGAGCTGTGATACCCTCCCACTACACTGTAGTGTACCTATGTGTGAGCTGTGATACCCTCCCACTACACTGTAGTGTACCTATGTGAGAGCTGTGATACCCTCCCACTACACTGTAGTGTACCTATGTGAGAGCTGTGATACCCTCCCACTACAATGTAGTGTACCTATATGTGAGAGCTGTGATACCCTCCCACTACACTGTAGTGTACCTATGTGTGAGCTGTTGATACCCTCCCACTACACTGTAGTGTACCTATGTGAGAGCTGTGATACCCTCCCACTACACTGTAGTGTACCTATATGTGAGAGCTGTGATAATACCCTCTCCACTACACTGTAGTGTACCTATGTGAGAGCTGTGATACCCTCCCACTACACTGTAGTGTACCTATGTGAGAGCTGTGATACCCTCCCACTACACTGTAGTGTACCTATGTGAGAGCTGTGATACCCTCCCACTACACTGTAGTGTAACCTATGTGAGAGCTGTGATACCCTCTCACTACACTGTAGTGTACCTATGTGAGAGCTGTGATACCCTCCCACTACACTGTAGTGTACCTATGTGTGAGCTGTGATACCCTCCCACTACACTGTAGTGTACCTATGTGAGAGCTGTGATACCCTCCCACTACACTGTAGTGTACCTATGTGAGAGCTGTGATACCCTCCCACTACACTGTAGTGTACCTATGTGAGAGCTGTGATACCCTCCCACTACACTGTAGTGTACCTATGTGAGAGCTGTGATACCCTCCCACTACACTGTAGTGTACCTATGTGAGAGCTGTGATACCCTCCCACTACACTGTAGTGTACCTATGTGAGAGCTGTGATACCCTCCCACTACACTGTAGTGTACCTATGTGAGAGCTGTGATACCCTCCCACTACACTGTAGTGTACCTATGTGTGAGCTGTGATACCCTCCCACTACACTGTAGTGTACCTATGTGTGAGCTGTGATACCCTCCCACTACACTGTAGTGTACCTATGTGTGAGCTGTGATACCCTCCCTCTACACTGTAGTGTACTTATGTGTGAGCTGTGATACTCTCCCACTACACTGTAGTGTATCTATGTGTGAGAGCTGTGATACCCTCCCACTACACTGTAGTGTACCTATGTGAGAGCTGTGATACCCTCCCACTACACTGTAGTGTACCTATGTGTGAAAGCTGTGATACCCTCCCACTACACTGTAGTGTACCTATGTGAGAGCTGTGATACCCTCCCACTACACTGTAGTGTACCTATGTGTGAGAGCTGTGATAGTGATACCCTCTCACTACACTGTAGTGTACCTATGTGAGAGCTGTGATACCCTCCCACTACACTGTAGTGTACCTATGTGTGAGCTGTGATATCCTCACACTACACTGTAGTGTACCTATGTGAGAGCTGTGATACCCTCCCACTACACTGTAGTGTACCTATGTGAGAGCTGTGATACCCTCACACTACACTGTAGTGTACCTATGTGAGAGCTGTGATACCCTCTCACTACACTGTAGTGTACCTACATGAGAGCTGTGATACCCTCCCACTACACTGTAGTGTACCTATGTGAGAGCTGTGATAGTGATACCCTCTCGCTACACTGTAGTGTACCTATGTGAGAGAGCTGTGATACCCTCCCACTACACTGTAGTGTACCTATATGTGAGAGCTGTGATACCCTCCCACTACACTGTAGTGTACCTATGTGTGAGCTGTGATACCCTCCCACTACACTGTAGTGTACCTATGTGTGAGCTGTGATACCCTCCCACTACACTGTAGTGTACCTATGTGTGAGCTGTGATACCCTCCCACTACACTGTAGTGTACCTATGTGTGAGAGCTGTGATACCCTCCCACTACACTGTAGTGTACCTATGTGTGAGCTGTGATACCCTCCCACTACACTGTAGTGTACCTATGTGTGAGCTGTGATACCCTCCCACTACACTGTAGTGTACCTATGTGTGAGCTGTGATACCCTCACACTACACTGTAGTGTACCTATGTGAGAGCTGTGATACCCTCCACTACACTGTAGTGTACCTATGTGAGAGCTGTGATACCCTCCCACTACACTGTAGTGTACCTATGTGTGAAGCTGATACCCTCCCACTACACTGTAGTGTACCTATGTGTGAGCTGTGATACCCTCCCACTACACTGTAGTGTACCTATGTGTGAGCTGTGATACCCTCCCACTACACTGTAGTGTACCTATGTGAGAGCTGTGATACCCTCCCACTACATTGTAGTGTACCTATGTGTGAGCTGTGATACCCTCCCACTACACTGTAGTGTACCTATGTGAGAGCTGTAATACCCTCCCACTACACTGTAGTGTACCTATGTGAGAGCTGTTATACCCTCCCACTACACTGTAGTGTACCTATGTGTGAGCTGTAATACCCTCCCACTACACTGTAGTGTACCTATGTGTGAGCTGTGATATCTTCTCACTACACTGTAGTGTACTTATGTGTGAGCTGTGATACCCTCCCACTACACTGTAGTGTACCTACATGAGAGCTGTGATACCCTCCCACTACACTGTAGTGTACCTATGTGAGAGCTGTGATAGTGATACCCTCTCGCTACACTGTAGTGTACCCATGTGAGAGCTGTAATACCCTCCCACTACACTGTAGTGTACCTATGTGAGAGCTGTGATACCCTCCCACTACACTGTAGTGTACCTATGTGTGAGCTGTGATACCCTCCCACTACACTGTAGTGTACCTATGTGAGAGCTGTGATAGTGATACCCTCTCGCTACACTGTAGTGTACCCATGTGAGAGCTGTAATACCCTCCCACTACACTGTAGTGTACCTATGTGAGAGCTGTGATACCCTCCCACTACACTGTAGTGTTCCTATGTGAGAGCTGTGATACCCTCCCACTACACTGTAGTGTACCTATGTGTGAGCTGTGATATCTTCTCACTACACTGTAGTGTACCTATGTGAGAGCTGTGATACCCTCCCACTACACTGTAGTGTACCTACATGAGAGCTGTGATACCCTCCCACTACACTGTAGTGTACCTATGTGAGAGCTGTGATAGTGATACCCTCTCGCTACACTGTAGTGTACCCATGTGAGAGCTGTAATAACCCTCCCACTACACTGTAGTGTACCTATGTGAGAGCTGTGATACCCTCCCACTACACTGTAGTGTACCTATGTGTGAGCTGTGATACCCTCCAATTACATTGTAGTGTACCTATGTGTGAGCTGTGATACCCTCCCACTACACTGTAGTGTACCTATGTGAGAGCTGTAATACCCTCCCACTACACTGTAGTGTACCTATGTGTGAGCTGTGATATCCTCTCACTACACTGTAGTGTACTTATGTGTGAGCTGTGATACCCTCCCACTACACTGTAGTGTACCTACATGAGAGCTGTGATACCCTCCCACTACACACTGTAGTGTACCTATGTGAGAGCTGTGATAGTGATACCCACTACACTGTACTGTAGTGTACCCACGTGAGAGCTGTAATACCTTCCCACTACACTGTAGTGTACCTATGTGAGAGCTGTGATACCCTCCCACTACACTGTAGTGTTCCTATGTGAGAGCTGTAATACACTCCCACTACACTGTAGTGTACCTATGTGAGAGCTGTGATACCCTCCCACTACACTGTAGTGTACCTATGTGAGAGCTGTGATACCCTCCCACTACACTGTAGTGTACCTATGTGAGAGCTGTGATACCCTCCCACTACACTGTAGTGTACCTATGTGTGAGCTGTGATACCCTCCCACTACACTGTAGTGTACCTATGTGTGAGCTGTGATACCCTCCCACTACACTGTAGTGTACCTATATGTGAGCTGTGATATCCTCTCGCTACCACTACACTGTAGTGTACCTATGTGTGAGCTGTGATACCCTCTCACTACACTGTAGTGTACCTATGTGTGAGCTGTGATACCCTCCCACTACACTGTAGTGTACCTATGTGTGAGCTGTGATACCCTCCCACTACACTGTAGTGTACCTATGTGTGAGCTGTGATACCCTCCCACTACACTGTAGTGTACCTATGTGTGAAAGCTGTGATACCCTCCCACTACACTGTAGTGTACCTATGTGAAAGCTGTGATACCCTCCCACTACACTGTAGTGTACCTATGTGTGAGCTGTGATACCCTCCCACTACACTGTAGTGTACCTATGTGAGAGCTGTGATACCCTCTCACTACACTGTAGTGTACCTATGTGTGAGCTGTGATACCTCCCACTACACTGTAGTGTACCTATGTGAAAGCTGTGATACCCTCCCACTACACTGTAGTGTACCTATGTGAGAGCTGTGATACCCTCCCACTACACTGTAGTGTACCTATGTGAGAGCTGTGATACCCTCCCACTACACTGTAGTGTACCTATGTGAGAGCTGTGATACCCTCCCACTACACTGTAGTGTACCTATGTGAGAGCTGTGATACCCTCCCACTACACTGTAGTGTACCTATGTGAGAGCTGTGATAGTGATACCCTCCCACTACACTGTAGTGTACCTATGTGAGAGCTGTGATACCCTCCCACTACACTGTAGTGTACCTATGTGTGAGAGCTGTGATACCCTCCCACTACACTGTAGTGTATCTATGTTTGAGAGCTGTGATACCCTCCCACTACAATGTAGTGTACCTATGTGTGAGAGCTGTGATACCCTCCCACTACACTGTAGTGTACCTATGTGAGAGCTGTGATACCCTCCCACTACACTGTAGTGTACCTATGTGTGAGCTGTGATACCCTCCCACTACACTGTAGTGTATCTATGTGTGAGAGCTGTGATACCCTCCCACTACACTGTAGTGTATCTTTGTTTGAGAGCTGTGATACCCTCCCACTGCAATGTAGTGTACCTATGTGTGAGAGCTGTGATACCCTCCCACTACACTGTAGTGTACCTATGTGAGAGCTGTGATACCCTCCCACTACACTGTAGTGTACCTATGTGAGAGCTGTGATACCCTCCCACTACACTGTAGTGTACCTATGTGAGAGCTGTGATACCCTCCCACTACACTGTAGTGTACCTATGTGTGAGCTGTGATACCCTCCCACTACACTGTAGTGTACCTATGTGTGAGCTGTGATACCCTCCCACTACACTGTAGTGTACCTATGTGAGAGCTGTGATACCCTCCCACTACACTGTAGTGTACCTATGTGAGAGCTGTGATACCCTCCCACTACACTGTAGTGTACCTATGTGAGAGCTGTGATACCCTCCCACTACACTGTAGTGTACCTATGTGAGAGCTGTGATACCCTCCCACTACACTGTAGTGTACCTATGTGAGAGCTGTGATACCCTCCCACTACACTGTAGTGTACCTATGTGTGAAAGCTGTGATACCCTCCCACTACACTGTAGTGTATCTATGTTTGAGAGCTGTGATACCCTCCCACTGCAATGTAGTGTACCTATGTGTGAGAGCTGTGATACCCTCCCACTACACTGTAGTGTACCTATGTGAGAGCTGTGATACCCTCCCACTACACTGTAGTGTACCTATGTGAGAGCTGTGATACCCTCCCACTACACTGTAGTGTACCTATGTGAGAGCTGTGATACCCTCCCACTACACTGTAGTGTACCTATGTGAGAGCTGTGATACCCTCCCACTACACTGTAGTGTACCTATGTGTGAGCTGTGATACCCTCCCACTACACTGTAGTGTACCTATGTGAGAGCTGTGATACCCTCCCACTACACTGTAGTGTACCTATGTGAGAGCTGTGATACCCTCCCACTACACTGTAGTGTACCTATGTGAGAGCTGTGATACCCTCCCACTACACTGTAGTGTACCTATGTGTGAGCTGTGATACCCTCCCACTACACTGTAGTGTACCTATGTGTGAGCTGTGATACCCTCCCACTACACTGTAGTGTACTATGTGAGAGCTGTGATACCCTCCCACTACACTGTAGTGTACCTATGTGTGAGCTGTGATACCCTCCCACTACACTGTAGTGTACCTATGTGTGAGTGCTGTGATACCCTCCCACTACACTGTAGTGTACCTATGTGTGAGCTGTGATACCCTCCCACTACACTGTAGTGTACCTATGTGTGAGCTGTGATACCCTCCCACTACACTGTAGTGTACCTATGTGTGAGCTGTGATACCCTCCCACTACACTGTAGTGTACCTATGTGTGAGCTGTGATACCCTCCCACTACACTGTAGTGTACCTATGTGTGAGCTGTGATACCCTCCCACTACACTGTAGTGTACCTATGTGAGAGCTGTGATACCCTCCCACTACACTGTAGTGTACCTATGTGTGAGCTGTGATACCCTCCCACTACACTGTAGTGTACCTATGTGTGAGCTGTGATACCCTCCCACTACACTGTAGTGTACCTATGTGAGAGCTGTGATACCCTCCCACTACACTGTAGTGTACCTATGTGAGAGCTGTGATACCCTCCCACTACACTGTAGTGTACCTATGTGAGAGCTGTGATACCCTCCCACTACACTGTAGTGTACCTATGTGTGAGCTGTGATACTCTCCCACTACACTGTAGTGTACCTATTTGAGAGCTGTGATACCCTCCCACTACACTGTAGTGTACCTATGTGAGAGCTGTGATACCCTCCCACTGCAGTGCAGTGTTCTATCCAGAGATGAAGGCCAGTGCAGTGAGTGACAGCCGTGAAAACTCATTCACAAAAATCTGCTACACACTATAGCAGTGATATAATGGAGACTGCTTACATGTGCTACACAGATTCTCTCAGGTGTTAAGGTGCTAACAGGACTTTTACCAGGATGCTGGACTGGAGATTTACTCTACTTATCATTGTACAGGTAAGTCGTTACTAGATCCAATTCTAATTACAAAGTAACGAATCTGAATTTCATTTTCAATTTCTATTATTGATACTTTGTAATGATCTACTTTTTTACAGGATTATTTCAGTTTGTAATCATACAGGTGTATACATTGTCTATATTTTGTACCATCTTAATTTTAAGTCAACATTTACCTGTATTCAAAGGAATGTTACCTGCCTTAGTAGTGATACAATAGTTAATCAATATCAGGTACTCGTTTATGACATTTTTACCTGACTTTCTAAAATATTGAACTAATATCTCTGTCACAGTTTCATCAAGTATCCACATCATAAATTCTGATAGCGTACTCTATTATAGATTTTAAAGGAGTTACATAACATTTGCCAAGTTGTACCTGCATATTTTCTGTCAGATTTCTTATTACATGAGTGAAGGATGAATTTGACAATATATTATTTACTCAAGAAAATTTACATAAGATTTCTTACAGATTTTTAAAATATGATCCAATACCTGTATTGAATATGCAGTATTCTTGTCTGCTAGCAAAATCATTTTCAATAGACTTGTGAGGTACGTAACATCAGTTATTTAATCATTCATACGATCATGTTTTTCTGTATTTCACATATGATAAATGATTCTAAGTATACACCTGTAAATTAAATTCTAACAAACTAGCAGATAAGGAATATTCTGATTTTGAAGTTTAAGAATGTTCAAAAATGGATCAGTGCTTCCAGTTTTCTCACTCTTATCACTTTGAATGAAGGCAAGTGCAATTACAAACATTCATTCAGATAAAATTGAAACAAAATGAAAATAAACTTGTTTCCTTATCAATACTTTATTATTGTTTAAAGACCACATGGTGATGTTTTAACATACATGATATAGACTGTTAGATGTTAACAATCTGGGTGTTTATAATTAATTAGAAGGGGAAGGTTTTTAATTTTCCGTCAATGGAGAAGAGAAAAGGTATGCTTTACATGAACTTCATTCAAGTCTAATTTGGAGAAAATAGAGTCTGTGACATAAGTGACTCAGGAAATATTTAAGGAATAGTATGTGGTAAACCTTAGCTATAATGTAAGTCTACTTTTGAGATACACTTATACATTGTACTGGCCTTGGTTACATAATAATTAAAAAGTCTTAAAGTTTGGAAAATGACTTACTGGCAAAGTCAGTGGTTTATTTAGCCTAGCTAAGTCTAGATTAGTGTTAGACTAAGCTAAGCCTGTGGTTTATTTAGCCTAGCTAAGTCTAGATTAGTGTTAGACTAAGCTAAGCCTGTGGTTTATTTAGCCTAGCTAGGTCTAGATTAGTGTTAGACTAAGCTAAGTCTGTGGTTTATTTAGCTTAGCTAAGTCTAGATTAGTGTTAGACTAAGCTAAGTCTGTGGTTTATTTAGCCTAGCTAAGTCTAGATTAGTGTTAGACTAAGCTAAGCCTGTGGTTTATTTAGCCTAGCTAAGTCTAGATTAGTGTTAGACTAAGCTAAGTCTGTGGTTTATTTAGCTTAGCTAAGTCTAGATTAGTATTACACTAAGCTAAGTTTGTAGTTTATTTAGCTTAGCTAAGTCTAGATTAGTGTTAGACTAAGCTAAGTTTGTAATTTATTTAGCCTAGCTAAGTCTAGATCAGTGTTAGACTAAGCTAAGTCTGTGGTTTATTTAGCCTAGCTAAGTCTAGATCAGTGTTAGACTAAGCTAAGTCTGTGGTTTATTTAGCCTAGCTAAGTCTAGATTAGTGTTAGACTAAGCTTAGTCTGTGGTTTATTTAGCCTAGCTAAGTCTAGATTAGTGTTAGACTAAGGCTAAGCTAAGTCTGTAGTTTATTTACAAAGCCTAGCTTAGTCTAGATCAGTGTTAGACTAAGCTAAGTGTGTGGCTTGAAGAGAGATTTCAAGGTGGAATAAGTCTGTGGTCAGGAGTGATTGCATTAAGGAGTGATTGGATTAAGGCTGTAGTTTGAAAGAGACTGACTTAAGACTTAGATTGGTTTGGGAAAGATTAAGCTAAATATGTGGTTACAAGATAGGGACTGGATTAATCTTTTAGTAGATCTGTAAAATCATATCTTGACCCTACAGATGCAGTCTGTTTTGGAGAAACTACTGTCCGTGTGATATGTTATGGTATGATGAGAGACTGATCTAAAAATAAAGTCTTAGGGGAGTGATACAAATTAGACGTTGTCGTGATAACAAAGCATACATGATGACTTTTTGGACGTTTGTCTTATTCCTAATACCTTATCACTATACACTAAAACCTGCCTTACTGATCACCTCTCTAGAAAGACCACCGGCTTAAATTAGACCACTTTCTCAGATTCCTCAATCGGTCATTTTCAACACGATTTGCTCTAGCTCACAGTGTTTTATAAAAAGTCCACTAGGCTATAAAAACTATTTTTCTAATTGTCCCTTGGGTGGTCTTTACAGACAGATTTGATTTATGTGTAGAAATATGTATAGCTGTTGATACTATTTTTAGACTGTATAACAATTGTAAGGATATTGAGAAGCTGGTCACATAATTACAGAACACTAAATGCAAGGAATTGGCAGTTTTATGTATAATTACTTATGATTAACAATGTTACTGCTATCTACATTTGAATGTCTCAGTGACTGACATTTTGACATCTCCTTTTAAATGATCAATCTGACCAGCAAATTGGCTTGTTAGGCATTCCATGTCTATAGCATGCCAGTTGCAAATAACTTCAAAGCAAGCCAGTCACCATTGCTTTCCTCCTAATTTTATCTGCCTTGATGAAGATAATACTTGTTTATAAGTACATGTGTCCTTAATTAGTTGTCATCTCAATTATACTGTAAGATCAGCGCTCGTCATAAACAAAGTAACACAACTGCTTAGCCTGTTGTCAGTATTGACGGATCGTCAGCTGTCAATCAAACCGCACGTGACTTTGTATTTTGTATTGTGTGTGCTACGATGTTTGCTCCGACATTGAATAGAAACACGTGCGTTTGTGAGCATGAGGCGTGGCTATATTTCACCTGGCGATCGGTCAATAATGTGACCGGGCCGGGCGTTTGTTTGTTCGGTGTCTTTGCGGACATGCTCCAGTGGGATGGCACTATAAAAAGTGCAAGAGCTTCTCTATACAAGAAGAAACCACACAAACATACTGCAGTCTCCCAAAACTACCTATGATAAAAATAGATTTCCACAATTTCTCTTTGCTGTGAAATATGCAAGTATGCAATAATAAATTGGTTTTAATATAGTATTCTCAAGGAATGAAAAATCCTTTTCTGTAAATTGCTTAATATTTGTTCTAGAATTCGGTTAATGCTTTTACTGATTCACTGGAGGATGTTTGATCTCTTTGTGATGTTCAGCAGAACCGTTGAGGTCAGAATTTGATGACTCTGCCTGGAAGATCTGTTCCATTAAACCTCACCTTTGGTCCTCATTGGCATGTATCGGTGTATAGTAACATATTTCCTCATTAAAACACGAGTAACATCTGTTATCGTCAACCTTATTGTATTTTATAGCGACATTTGTTTTGGTTCGATACCAACATTAATGCATCACTGCGTTAAATATGTATACCGATATCATAGACGTATCAAAATGTAATGTTTCTGAAATCTATTGGGAAATCATTAATATAATTCAGACATATTTATGATGTGAAACTTAAACAGCATGGTGTTGCCATAACAACTGTCATTTTCAATGTACATAGTTTATCTATATTATTTCCAACATTCTTCGTCAGCTAGGTTTTCCATTTCTGCCTAGATATCAAATTAGTTTTGGTCAAAAGTAATTCGGAAATTTTTACAGCTAGTTATTTATATATTTGACAAGAAATTTTACACTCCGACTCAATACTTCTTGATCATTTTGAATAATAAAGTGAGGAATTGTCACTCAAAAGTGAAAACAAAATATGAATATGATAATTTGAGTGTGACAGAGAATGTCTATTGATTCCTTGTTAACTATAAGTTGAGGCAGCAAACAATTCTCAATGGATCTTTGGCTGAAGAGATAAATTGTACTAACCCTGATCCTAGGGGGCGGATACACAATCTTGTACAATGGTAATCAAGCCAGAAACACCATCATTCTGATTAAAAGTGCCTGTGTATTCTATCTCAAACCTCACCAGTTTTTTGGTTAATTAATTTCAGACTATTTTATTCATATTTTGTTTGGTATACAAGGATTTTAAGACAAAAGCCTAGAAACAATATACTTGTTGGTATGAACAATGGAATAGTCTGGGTTAATTAGAATGTCCATATCGAGTGGGATTACTGATTTGCCCGTTATCAGTATAAGTGACCGGGTGAGGTCTGCTTGTTCGGTATTTTCAGCAGCAAAAAGCTTCAGTGATATAGCACTATAAAAAGGGCAAGACTCCACTATACAAGAAGACACAGCATTTATATACCACAGTCTTCCAAAACATGCACCACTCACTCAATCACATACTGTATACAACATACCTCATACAGGACATTAATATAATAAAATAAACAAACAAATGTTAAAGTTTGTTGACAATCATTATTTTGCGTCTTTCCCATAACGGCTTTGAAGTCATAACCCAGAGGGAGAGGGCTACCCTGGGTAGTTGCATTGTAATTTGATAGAAGAACTTAACCAGTCGGCCCCTTATAAAGAGATTGAAGCTTGAATGTAGGAAGCTAGTATCATAAGTTTTGTAATAATTTTTCAAGGGGCAAGAGGTTTGAAGAGTTGGTATGAGTGATCAGATGTGGAGGAGTGTATTCTGTTATGTATTAGGAATATGTCAGTTCAAAATAATCTTCCCCTACTTTGAGGGTTTGATTTATTAACTTCAAACCTGAGAACTCTCACTCTGACATGTACATGGGTCCATCGACTGCGTGTCAATATTGACATTACGTGAATTAATGACGTCACATACCCGATAATTGTTTTTCCAGAATTTCCGGTTCAAAAGTTTAACATATGCAATCTTTCATATCCTAGAGGTGAACAGCGAAATCTCTCACAGCCAAAACCAGTGACATATCAGTGAATGGTGTTAGAAATTATGATCTGTCTGGTGTTGGCCTAAATTTGTGATCAGTTGTGAAATGCCAGTGCCACCTATGGTAACTATGATAAGATTGTCGACTGTGACACCGAATGTGAAGGGTAGTGTTAGGTATTGGTTACAGTGTGTCGTAACTTTATCATAGTAATGAGACGTCACTTAATCAATGTCAGCTGACAATAAACCTGCCGATTAACACACCTTAACGACACCTGTATCAGCTGACCCTGTCCCCGCGCCATACAACCTTATAAGGTCAGCTGTCGGTCCCCCATCAACTGTGCCTCTTTACTAGACTGGTATTATGTATAGATTATTTGGCAGAAGTCAAAGTAAATGACAATGATATTGATTAATTGTAAAGATATGAACTGTTTGGGGTGTATTATCAAATTGTAAATATTGCTTAGTGTTACAAAATTCTCTAAGGTGAATCATGATGATCTTAAATTACTGAACAACACAATGTTAGACAACTACATTTGTTCACTGGACGATATAAAAAATGTAAACAGCAAGAATAAACCTGGTAATCTAATGAATATAATAAAGAGTCGTGAGTGATATAATGGTCAGGGTATGCTGTATATAACAATTCGTTAGGACATAGAGTCTAAGTAAACTTGTCCAGAGTGGCCTAGGGTGTCCTGAGCTTAACTAAACTAGTCCAAGGTGGCCTAGGGTGTCCTGAGTCTAACTAAACTTGTCCAAGGTGGCCTAGGGTGTCCTGAGTCTAACTAAACTTGTCCAAGGTGGCCTAGGGTGTCCTGAGTCTAACTATACTTGTCCAAGGTGGCCTAGGGTGTCCTGAGTCTAACTATACTTGTCCAAGGTGGCCTAGGGTGTCCTGAGTCTAACTATACTTGTCCAAGGTGGCCTAGGGTGTCCTGAGTCTAACTATACTTGTCCAAGGTGGCCTAGGGTGTCCTGAGTCTAACTAAACTTGTCCAAGTGTACGTCCTGATGTCTAACTATACTTGTCCAAGGTGGCCTAGGGTGTCCTGAGTCTAACTAAACTTGTCCAAGGTGGTAGGGTGTCCTGAGTCTAACTAAACTTGTCCAAGGTGGCCTAGGGTGTCCTGAGTCTAACTAAACTTGTCCAAGGTGGACCTAGGGTGTCCTGACCTGTCTAACTAACTTAGTCCAAGGTGGCCTAGGGTGTCCTAGAGTCCCTATTACTTGTCAAAGGTAAACTATACTGAGTGTAACTAAACTTGTCCAAGGTGGCCTAGGGTGTCCTGAGTTCTAACTAAACTTGGTCCAAGGTGCAGTCTTAGGGTAGGAGTGTAACCTTGTCTCAGTGGCCTAGGGTGTCCTAGTCTATCTAAACTTAGTCCTAGTGTCTCATACTAAACCTAGTCCAAGGTGGACTAGGGTGTCCTGAGTCTAACTTACACTTGTCCAAATGTGTGGACTAGGGTGTCCTTGAGTACTAAGTCACAAGACAGTGTGTCCCTAGTCCAAGATGGCCAAGGTGTCCTGAGTCTAACTATACCCCTAGTCCAAGGTGGACTAGGGTGTCCTGAGTCTAACTAACTTGTCCAAGGTGGCCTAGGGTGTCCTGAGTCTAACTAAAAACTAGGTCCAAGGTGGACTAGGGTGTCCTGAGTCTAACTAATAACTTGTCCAAGGTGCCTAGGGTATCCTGAGTCTAACTAAACTTGTCCAAGGTGGCCTAGGGTGTCCTGAGTCTAACTTACATGTCCAAATGTGGCCTAGTGTGTCCTGAAGTCTAAACTATACTTGTCCAAAGTGGCCTTGTCCAGAGTTCAAACTTTCGAATCACCAATAGTTATCAACCAAGTCGTATGCCTAGCCGCGATGTCCGGCAAGGGTCTAACTAATAACTTGTCCAAAGGTGGAATAGGGTGTCCTGAGTCTAAACTATACTTGTCCAAAGCGTATGGCCAATTTGGCATAGGGTGTCCTGGTCTAACATCATTACTTGCCCAATGGCCTAGGGTGTCCCCGAGTCACTACTACTTGTCCAAGGTGGCCTAGGGTGTCCTGAGTCCTAACTAAACTTGTCCAAGGTGGCCTAGGGTGTCCTGAGTCTAACTATTACTTGGTCCAAGGTATTATTAGGGTGGTCCTGAGTCTAACTAAACTTGTCCAAAGGTGGCCATAGGGTGTCCTGAGTCTAAACAATACTTGTCCAAGGTGGCATTAGGATGTCCCTGAGTCTAACTCTACATGTTACCAAGGTGGCCTAGGTGTCCTGAGTCTAACTATATTTTGTCCCAAAGTGGCCTAGGTGTCCTGAGTCTAACTAAACTTGGTCCAAAGTGGCCTAGGGATGTGCCCTGGATCTAACCATACTTGTCCAAGGTGGGCCAAGGGTTGTCCAGAGATCTAACTATATACTTGTCCAAGGTAATTCCTAGGGTGTCCGGGACTAACTATACTTGTCCAAAAGTGGCCTATGGTGTCCTGAAGGTCTAAACTATACTTGTCCTATTAAGTGGCCCAGGTGTCCTGAATCTAACTATACTTGGTACCCAAGGTGGTAATAGGGTGCTCCTGGGTCTAACTTCCAATTACTTGTCCAAAGTGGCCTAGGGTGTCGCCGAGGTCTAACTAGACTTGTCCAAAATGAATGGCTAGGTGTCCTGAGTCGAACTATACTTGTCCAATGTGGCCTAGGGTTGTCCTGAGTCTAAACTATAACTTGTCCAAAGGTGGCCTAGGGCATCCTCATAGGTCAAATAAATATATCTAAATAAATTGCCAAAATAAAAAATTAGGGTGTCCTGAGTCTACCCTATTTTTGTCCAAGGTGGCCTAGGGTGTCCTGAGTCTAAACTATACTTGTCCAAGGTGGTGTAGGGTGTCCTGATGGAAACTTGTCCAAGGTGGGCCTAGGGTGTCCTGAGTCTAACTAACAAACTTGTCCAAGGTGGCCTAGGGTGTCCTGAGTCTAAAATAAACTTGTCCAAGGTGGCCTAGGGTGTCCTGAGTCTAACTATACTTGTCCATCTCCTAGGGTGTCCTGAGTAACTATATTGTCCAAGGTGGCCTAGGGGTGTCCTGAGTCTACCAACTTGTCAAAGGTGGCCTAGGGGGTTAATTTCTTTGAACTATACTTGTCCAAGCGGCTACACCACATGTCCTGAGTCCTAACTAACTTGATCCAATCGAGAGGGTGTCAACTTAACTCCAGAGTTAGGGTTCCTTGGCCAAGTCGTAACAGAATGTTTACTATACTAAGGGTGTCCTGAGTCGAACTAATTGCTCGGTACATAGCTTGAACTATACTGTCCAGTCCAAGGTTGTCTAGTCCTAATGTCCTGAGTCTAACTTAATACTTGTTCCCAAGGTGGGCCTAGGGTGTCCTGAGTCTAACTAAACTGTGTCCAAAGGTGGCCTAGGGGTGTCCTGAGTCTAACTTAACACTTGTCCAAGGTGGCCTAGGGTGTCCTGAGTCTAACTATACTTGGCCTCCAAGGTGGCCTAGGGGTGTCCTGAGTCTAAACTAACATACTTGTCCAAGGTGGCCTAGGGTTGTCCTGAGTCTAACTATAACAGGCCATTGTCCAAGTGGTGGGGCTAATAGGGTGTCCTGAGTCCTAGCTTAACATGGCCTTGTCCAAGGTGGCCTGGGGTGTCCTGAGTCTAAACTTAACATGGCCTTGTCCAAGGTGGCCTAGGGGTGTCCCTGAGTCTAACTAGCTTAACTGGGGCGCCCCCCCTGGGGGTGGGGTGTCCTGAGTCTAAAACTAAGGTCCTTGTCCAAGGTGGCCTAGGGTGTCCTGAGTCTAACTTACATGGCCTTGTCCAAGGTGGCCTGGGGTGTCCTGAGTCTAGCTTAACATGGCCTTGTCCAAGGTGGGCCTAGGGTGTCCTAAGTTAAATAACTTAACATGGCCTTGTCCAAGGTGGCCTGGGGTGTCCTGAGTCTAACTTAACATGGCCTTGTCCAAGGTGGCAGTGGGTTCCTAGTCTAAGACTTCCTTAAATGGCCTTGTCCAAGGTGGCCTAGGGTGTCCCAAAGTCTAACTTAACATGGGGCCTTGTCCAAGGTGGCCTAGGGTGTCCTAATGTCTAACTTAACATAGCTGTCCTTGGTTTGGTGTGTGCCTAGGGTGTCCTAAGTCTAACCTAGGAGTCCCAAAGTCTAACTATATACTTGTCCAAGGTGGCCTAGGGTTTCCAAAGTCTAACTTAACATGGCCTTGTCCAAGGTGGTCCTAAGGGTGTCCTGAGTCTAAACTTAAATGGCCTTGTCCAAGGTGACCTATGGGTGTCCAAAGTCTAGCTTAACATGGCCTTGTCCAACGGTGGCCTAGGTGTGTCCTGAGTCTAACTTAAACATGGCCTTGGTCCAAGGTAGCCTAGGGTGTCCTGAGTCTAACTTATACATGGCCTTGTCCAAGGTGGCCTAAGGTGTCCTGAGTCTAACTATAACATGGCTTGTCCAAGGTGGCCTAGGGTGTCCTGAGTCTAACTTAACATGGCCTTGTCCAAGGTGGCCTAGGGTGTCCTAAGTCTAACTATAACATGGCCTAGGGGTGTCCAAGTCCAACCTAGGGTGTAAAATGAGTCTAACTTAAATAGGCCTCTCCCGTCCAAGGTGGCACTAGGGTGATCCTAAGTACTAATTAAAAGTCCTTGTCCAAGGTGGCCTAGGGTGTCCAAAGTCTAACTTAACAAATGTCACTTGTCCAAGGTGGCCTAGGGTTCCTGAAGTCCTAACTTAAGTATGGCATTGTCCAAGGTGGCCTAGGGTTTCCTAAGTCTAACTTAAATGGCCTTGTCCAAGGTAACCTAGGGTGTCCCAAAGTCTAACTTAACATGGCCTTGTCCAAGGTGGTCTAAGGGTGTCCTGAGTCTAAGCTTAACATGGCCTTGTCCAAAGTGACCTACGGTGTCCTGAGTCTAGCTATTGCATTAGCATGGCCTTGTCCAAGGAATGGCCTAGGGTGTTCCTGAGTCTCTAACTAACTTGGCAAAGTGGCTTACGGTGTCCTTAGCATGTCCTTGTCCAAGATGGCCTAGGGTGTCCTGAGTCTAACTAATCTTAACATGGGCCTTGTCCAAGGTGGCCTTGTCATAGGGCTAGGGTTGACCCTGAGTTTTACTTAACATGGCCTTGTCCCAAGGTGGCCTAGGGTGTCCAAAGTCTAACTTAACATGGCCTCGTCCAAGGTGGCCAAGGGTTTCCTAAGTCTAATTAAAAATGGCCTTGTCCAAGGTAACCTAGGGTGTCCAAAGTCTAACTTAACATGGCCTTGTCCAAGGTGGTCTAAGGTATCCTGAGTCTAGCTTAACAGTGCCTTGTCCAAAGTGACCTACGGTGTCCTGAGTCTAGCTTAGCATTGGCCTTGTCCAAGATGGCCTAGGGTGTTCTGAGTCTAACTTAACATTGGCCTTGTCCAAGGTGGCATAGGGCGACCTGAGTTTTACTTAACATGTCCTTGTCCAAGGTGGCCTAGGGTGTCCTGAGTCTAACTTTACATGGCCTTGTCCAAGGTGGCATAGGGCGACCTGAGTTTTTACTTAAACATGTCTTTGTCCAAGGTGGCCTAGGGTGTCCAAAGTCTAAACTTAACATGGCCTCGTCCAAGGTGGCCAAGGGTTTCCTAAGTCTAACTTAAATGGCCTTGTCCAAGGTAACCTAGGCGTGTCCAAAGTCTAACTTAACATGGCCTTGTCCAAGGTGGTCTAAAGTGTCCTGAGTCTAGCTTAACATGGCCTTGTCCAAAGTGACCTACGGTGTCCTGAGTCTAGCTTAGCATGGCCTTGTCCAAGATGGCCTAGGGTGTTCTAGTCTAACTTAACATGGCCTTGTCCAAGGTGGCATAGGGCGACCTGAGTTTTACTTAACATGTCCTTGTCCAAGGTGGCCTAGGGTGTCCTGAGTCTAACTTTACATGGCCTTGTCCAAGGTGGCATAGGGGCGACCTGAGTTTTACTTAACATGTCCTTGTCCAAGGTGGCCTAGGGTGTCCAAAGTCTAACTTAACTTGTCATGGCCTCGTCCAAGGTGGCCAAGGGTTTCGTAAGTCTAACTTAAATGGCCTTGTCCAAGGTAACCTAGGGTTGTCCAAAGTCTAACTTAACATTGGCCTTGTCCAAGGTGGTCTAAGGTGTCCTGAGTCTAGCTTAACATGGCCTTGTCCAAAGTGACCTACGGTGTCCTGAGTCTAGCATAGTCAGGCCTTGTCCAAATGTCCAAGGTGACCTAGGGTGTCCTGAGTCTAGCTTAACGTGGCCTTGTCCAAGATGGCCTAGGGTGTCCTGAGTCTAACTTAACATGGCCTTGTCCAAGGTGGCCTAGGGTGTCCTGAGTCTAACTTAAATGGCCTTGTCCAAGATGGCCTAGGGTGTCCTGAGTCTAGCTTAACATGGTCTTGTCCAAGGTGGCCTAGGGTGTCCTGAGTCTATCTTAGCATGGTCTTGTCCAAGGTGGCCTAGGGTGTCCTGAGTCTATCTTAGCATGGCCTTGTCCAAGATGGCCTAGGGTGTCCTGAGTCTAACTTTACATGGCCTTGTGCAAGGTGGCCAAGGGTGTCCTGAGTCTAACTTTACATGGCCTTGTGCAAGGTGACCTAGGGTGTCCTTCCAAAATTATTTTATCCTGGTGAAGATGTTTAAGATCCTTTCTAAAACGTACTTGCTGCAATACCCTACTGACAGTGTCCTGCTCCAGGTGTTCTTCAGAAAAAGACTTGATCTAGATATCTTACTTAGAATGTCTTGTTCCAGGTATCTTACCCTAAGAGTCTTATTCCAGATATCTTACACAAAATGTCTTGCTCCAAGTGTCTTACTCTTGTTTCAGATATCTCACTCAAAGTGTCTTGCTCCAGATGTCTTATTCAAATGTCTTGTTTCAGGTATCTTACTCAAAGGTCTTGTTTCAGGTATCTTACTCAAAGTTCTTTTTTCAGGTATCTTACTCAAAGGTCTTGTTTCAGGTATCTTACTCAAAGGTCTTGTTTCAGGTATCTTACTCAAAGTATCTTGCTCCAGGTATCTTACTCAAACTGTCTTTCTCCAGTTGTCTTACTCAAGTGTCTTCTTTCAGGTGTCATACTTTAAGTCTCCTGTTCCAGGTATCTTATCTAAAGTGTCTTATTCTAAATATTTTACCCAAAGTGTCCTACTCCAGGTATCTTTTCAAAAGTGTCTTGTTCCAGGAATCTTACACAAAGTGTCTTGCTTCAAGTGTCTTATTAAAAGTGTCTTATTCCATGCATCTTTCTCAGAGTGTCTTGCTCCAGGTGTACTACCCAAAGTATCTTGCTTCAGGTGTCTTATTCAAAGTGTCTTGCTTCAGCTGTTTCACTCAAAATGTCTTGCTTCAGTTGTCTTACCCAAAGTGTTTTGCTCCCATCCATTTGTCAAATTTATCATAGAATGAAAGTAAATGGCAAAGAAAATATATCTCAATTGTAAAAGAAACTTTGTTATCTAACCTAATAAAGTGAATTAATTTGAAATTTATACATTTTCTTTAGATCTAATTTAATTCAGCATGTTGAAATAAACAAATTAACATATAATTCAGCAATTTATGACATCATATAACTCATATTACACATAATTGTGATGGAAGTCAAATTAGTCAGAGTTCATGGGAGGGAGAGGTTTCATACCTACCATAACGTAGATGGAGATCAAGGTTACCTTCAAAGGTCATTAGGTGCAAAAAGGATATTTCTTCTCAAAGAATCATGTGATGGCTGTTAGCATGCTATCACACTGTTGAGGACTATTAAATTAATCATCATATACCCCCGTCATAAAATGGGGGGTAGGGGTTAGCCTGATGCATTACTTACCATATTCGACCTTAAAAGCGCCCAGGGCAGTTAAAAATTGAAAACTGAAGGGATCAAATTTGGGCGAACATTTCACAAAGTTATTTCACTGAGTTGACCATTAGTCAACTTTAAAAAGAAATCAAATATGGAAATCTTCATGGGTTTCATAGTTTTAGGGTGTATTTAAAAGTCAGTGTAAGTGGAATTGAGACCTCAAAAAAAGGAGGGGAGCTTATAGGAACGGGGTCATTTATTAGGTCGATACCGTATGTCAATCATGTCTTGTCCCTGATCCTGGGGCTGAGCAGTAAGATGTCCAAACATATTATCACAAGACTTCCACTTCTTGGTTGTGAGTTTGAATCCCATGTGGGTCAATTGCCATGGATTCAGTATATACCAATGGTTTGGCTCCAGGTCCTCAGGCTTTTCACCACCTATAAATTTGACATGTCCCTAAATACTAGTATATAGTGATATGGTTGCCTTCTAGCTCCGGGGAATTTTCGTCTAGCTCAGTTGGTAGAGCAGTGGGCAAGTAATTCGCGGGTTGCGGGTTCAAATCTGGCTGGAAGCACATTGCATTCACCGTAATACATATTATTATCAGGTATTTTTAGTTTTCAGTGAACTTAGTTTGATTGAATACTCTCAATGGAACAGAAACTGCAATTGAAAATTCAACATAAACCCTAATGATTAATCATACTTTTTCAAAAGGTCTTTTTTTTAATTTATATAATAGGAGAGATAAATGCTACATTGTTTTAGGGGGTGGGGGAGGTACTACCTGGGGTTGTACCAGGTGAATGGAAACTATATATATACAGCCAAACATTAAATTGGTGAACAGACCTATTCTTATCTAAAACAAATCTGTAGGATATAGAATATGTTAAGTCTGCATCAGGTTCTCATTTAATTTTCACATTAATTTCAATTTCCTTTGCTAACTTCTGTGTAATTTGGTAGCTGTATAAAGTAACTCTGTAAGCAGGGAGGACAGTTGGAAGATTTACACAAGATTTGTACCAAACAAACTATGTTATGTAGAGATAAAGTTTTAATTCCTCCTCATCATTACGTTTTAATTGACATATACAGTCATTACCAACACTCGTTTATAATCACAACAAAGTTGAGGGGGGGGGGGGGGAAACCAACGATGGAGGGTATACTGAAATCACCCTTTCTGTTAATTAATCTATAAATTTTTTGTCTTCAAATCTTGTCTTTGTAGGTCCTCTTAAACTACTGGACCAAATTCAATGAAACTTCACTGTAATTTTAGAGACCATTTGTAGATATATGTACAATTTATATTCGGAAAATGTTATTTTATAGATACAAGTCAAATTTCAAAAAAAAAAAAATGCATCTGTCCCCAACCTTCCCTCCCCCTCCACACACACACATGAAACATGAAAAAAAAAAAAGAAAAAAATGATGTCACCAACACATTATCTTAATTTTTCTGTCCTGCTTCTCATTCTTCTTCGAATTTATTTTTGTATGGGTTACATACACAACTAATGTTGTTGAACATTTGCATATTACTTAAAACGTTTACTATACTTTGAACAATTAAATCCTAATTTACAGCTGAAATTTGATCTGCATCAGACATACAATTTTATAGTTTATATTATACTTTAAAAAGATTACCAAACTTTGAATAATCAAGTAACTGAGCTATCTAACTTCTAACTAACAACAGATACTTTATCTACATCAGACTTACAATTTATATAATTATACCTTAAAAGTGACTATACTTATGAACAATAGAGTAACTGAGCTATCTAACTCCTAACTTACAACAGATACTTTATCTACATCAGACTTACAATTTATATAATTATACTTTAAAAGTGACTATACTTATGAACAATTGAGTAACTGAGCTATCTAACTCCTAACTTACAACAGATACTTTATCTACATCAGACTTACAATTTATATAATTATACCTTAAAAGTGACTATACTTATGAACAATTGAGTAACTGAGCTATCTAACTCCTAACTTACAACAGATACTTTATCTACATCAGACTTACAATTTATATAATTATATACTTTAAAAGTTGACTATACTTTGAACAATCAAGTAAAAACCTAAGCTATCTAGCTCCTAACTAACAACAGATACTTTATCTACATCAGACTTACAATTTATATAATTATACTTTAAAAGTTGACTATACTTTGAACAATCAAGTAAAAACCTAAGCTATCTAGCTCCTAACTTACCGCAGAAACTTTATCCGTATCAGATTTACAATAAAGAGAAACAGGTTATAGGCCTACGTCTTACATAATGTGGTAATGTTCTGGTATAGACTGACAGGGATAGATCTTACCGTGGAAATAAAACCCAGAAATAGTTACATAATAAACAAACAATTAATTCAGTAAGCAGTTAGCATCTATTTGATTTCTCCTTTTATAACTTTTAATTGATTGTTAAAGAAAAAGGATGTGTCTGTATATTTAACGATAGAGTATACGTACCACACACAGAAACTTATGGAAAGAAAAGTGAATTATAAAGGAACTGCAATTCCACTGTGTGTAATGTAGGTATAAAGTGTCAGTCTGGATGATGAGGAATGCTCAGAAGTTAATAAGGGAGATGGTGATGTCTCTGTTTTGCCGCTTCATTCCTATAGATTTAAATAAGTGTTGAAACAGGTTCTTTGAAAACATGGATGCAGATAATTATTTAATAAAAAAAAAATCTGCATTTATTTGTATTTGATGACCAGCTTACTAACAGTTATGATCTTCAATTCAGTGGTATATATATACCATTGGATTTTATGATAAAGAAAAGTAAGAGGTTGTGGAGAAAAACCACTCTAATAACATCAAAGTTGGAGAAGGGCATAAACACTGTACTGAAATCTGACTTTGTCTGTCTGTCATCCACAAATCTTGTCCAGATAACTCCTCCTAAAGCACTGGACTAATTTCAACAATACATCACTGTGATGTTTGGACCATGTGTTGATGTGCAGGAAGGTCTTATTGGACAAAATGTTTGGTTGTCATGGTAACTAGGTCATTATATACAGGTTTTGTAAAATATCCAATAATTAACTAATTACGTCTTTTGATCATTTTTGTTCAGACTTGGTCAAGTGATACCATGTAAGAATACCTTAATAATCACACAATTGGTTTGATTTTGGTTACCATGAAACATATATATAACAAATGCTTCTAATTTGTCAAATTTTAGGGTTTGTTTGATTAAGCTATTACAAATGCTACATAAAGGATGACAAATAGAATCATACCATGGTTATAATTTTTAAGACATTATATATCATTTTGTTGCTATGATTTAAAGATTATTTCCAAATGAAACTTGAAATTGAACAGATAAGGACATCGTTTGGTCCTAATTTCAAAATTAACACCATGGTTTGAAATTAGGGGTAGCAGGTAGTTCTAACTAACAAATATATTAAATTATTTTCTTTTCTGGACAAATGATGGTTCTATTCCTACTATAGGAAATGCTTAAAATAAAGCTAATGAAACATCAATTTGTTTTTGGTACAAAAGAAAATATTAACCCAATTCACTAAACCATTAATTCATTCAGTAATTGTAAAAATGATCTTGGAATTTGCAATGTAATCCCAATGCAGGTGCTGAGTGCTGACATTTATATTTATAAATATCCAAAATAAAAAATTTGAATAATGAAGCTCAATATCCCAGGAAGTATTTACTTTGATCAATTCAAAGATCCGGAGATGGCGAAAGATAAACTTGGAATGGAATGTCTATTCTTAAAATCAAAAACAGTAGGCTTGTTGATGTTTTTAATTAAACATTTAGGCATATTCATTTTCCACGTGGACTGGGAATACAATTTCAATTTCAACGAAGAGCATTTAGTAGTGCAGAAAATTGTTTTTGGGGAATTGATAGCCGAGGTGGAATGGAGAATTACAGACATGCAGTGTATTCGCACATTTCTTACCCTCCATTTTATGTCGGTGACGCTGATATCAATTTGACTTCGTCCTATAGATACATTCTCGGTCGTTCACAGGTGCTGTTTCACCCCCGACAACTGCAGAATTCTATCTGAACATTTTTGTAATGTATCATAAAAACTAATAATATCTTTAAAAATTTTAGTGAAAACGGTCTTGCTATGAGAAATTTGCATTTTCTTTTAAGCTGCCTGAATTTGTAAATTCACACCTAGCAACATTACATGGATAAAGGAATCTGTAATTGTTTTATAATAGAGTGCATGTTTACCGTAGGGGCTTGAGTGCAATAATTTCTAAATTATACAGATAAATCAAGTATGGTCGACGTCATCCGGATAATTAAGATACAGTATCCACATAATGTCTTTTTTCTGTACATTATCCACATTTAGAAGAAGATATTAGCAGTATGTGTAATTAGGGTTAGATTTATTTTTTTTACAACCTATAAGCAAGTCACAGACATTGAATGCATGTAGGTGTCAGGTGTGAAGGAGGTGGAGAAAAGCCGGAGTACTTGGGGGAAAAAACACCGACCTACATTTTGAAATGTCAGTATCTGGCAAAAGTAGATGCTAGGTTATGACTGATTTTAGTACAACTGTTAATGGTTTTGCTGAGGAAGTATCATTACATGTTGACTAAATTAAAAAAAAAAAACAGCAACCATAATTTAAAATTTCAAACCATTTCTAGGTGTAAATCTGAGCCTTTTATTAACTTTCATTTTTCTCACTATTAATTCTTGATGTTTTGTTGTCAGCACCAGCTAGCTAGCTAGGGTATGTTTCGTGATTTTATTCCTTTTGAACTTATACATCTGTACATACAGTAAGTTATTTTGACTTTTCAGCCATTCATAGAAGTTTTGTTGGATAGGTTTGAATCTAAATGTGGTGATCGATACAAAAAACATGTAGTGGTAAACATTTATGGTTGTTGAATAAATATTTAGACATTGATATTTTATGACAGTCTTTACTGGATTGGTTTAGTATTTATTTAGCTTATTACATCCAAACAAGGATATTTTAAGGACACACCCTCCTGTAAACAAGCTATGTACAGTGTACCCTGTAAAAAACATCCTTGTATAATTCAGATCCTTGTCTACTCTGACTTTCATTGCATGGTATTTTCCTTCTAAATTCATAGTAATAAAAACTTGTATAATCCAGAAACCTGTCTTTACTGATCAGTTATGCTGGTCCTGATGACATTTGGTATTAAGACAAGTTATATTTAATACATGTCATGTGTTTTGGGAGACTAGTTCTGTCTCCTTGTTAGTATCTATTTTATAGCGCTATCTCACTGCAGCATACTTCCACAGATAACACTTTCTACAACTTAGAGCTCTTCATCTGCTTGTTAAACTGACAAAGACTAAATAATATTCATTTCATGTGTATTACATAATGGACTTTTATTCCAAAGTCGTGAAAAAGTTAGTTACCAGTTTTACTTATGCACTTACATCACTCTGCCTAGTATCACTCAAAAGGCTTTGTTTCACTGACTTATTTAGTGTTCTGTCAGGGTGAGAGTTGAACATCTGTTTGGGACTGTCGGTAATGTACAGTACTTCATTATAGCGAGAATTTTGGAAGAAAACGGGAAACGAAAACTTCATAAATATCTTAGTAAGGTATATGGGTACATACAAGGCAGTAGGATTCCTATTTAGGTCTATTGTATTAGGTTTAACTGTGAATGGTGTGTTCAACAAAACATTACTAAGATTGAAATTTACTTAGGCCTGACCTACTGATATAAATTCACTGAGGATTTTTGTTCGAGTCCACGGAGCCACCAAACTCATACGGATTTGCATGGTTTTGATTTTGTAACTAACACCAAGAACATCTCTAGCTGCATTTTAGAGATATCTTAAGACCAAACAAGATGGTGTCACCTGAAGCCAGGTTTCCCCGACTCAAAACCATTAATAACATCTCATCAACATAGCCAGGACTTGATCAGCTTATACATTGTTACTATGGTTTCATAAAGCTGTCACCCCTTAATTTTATCAGTGAACTGTTCTGTACCATTGTTCTGGATCATTCCAATACTTCTTTGAGGGTGAAAAGGACTAATGAAATTCCAGAGACAGCTTTAAGAACTAATGTTATCCAAAGTTCATTAGACCAGTAAACAATGATAAAGGCAATCCAGGTCTATAGCTGTGATAAGGCTAGATGTTTACTGCTGCCCCAGAATGATGTAACGATTAATTAACTTGTCTTCATTTAACAGTAGTAAGGAAACCTTCCAACAGGTTACATGGACCAGAATGAAGTCTATAGCCAAATTGGCAGTTGGAGGTAGATAATGTTTATCATAGTAGCTTATTATTAGTGATAGTAAGCTATTATAATAATTACCCGCCCGGTAAGTAGTTTTGATTTAGGATGATTATATAGGTATATGCATGGCATCAGTACACCTCCTCTACCATGAATTGTACTCACCAGGGAGACTGGCCACATACCAATAGCATAACTCTTCCTGTATATGTATAGAATAATGTAACAGGAGAGAAGAAAATATAACCTCCAGACCAGGATTCGAACCCGAGACCTCCGGACACTAGCCGAATGCTCCGCCGACAGAGCTACCTGCATGGTCAATGCCTAAACAGAAATAAAATCAACAGATACTCTTACTGCTTATGGGCCCAGTTTTTCCCTTTTAATAATTTGGTTTTAATTAGTTACTATAGTGACTATTATTATCTTCCATGGTTCATTGCCGCCCTCTGATTTCACCTCTGTAAATGGCCCTTAGTAAAATTCTTGAAAAATGTGTTTCAGACGTAATATTCTTTCCTTTTTATATATTCAAAGTTTTCTTTTGGATCACTAATGTTTATAAATGATCACTAATTAACTTTGACAGAATGTAATTTTATTATTTCATAATTTAACTAAACACTATGTAAAAGGAGCGGGTCGGTGTGACTTGTACATAGTGTTAAATACGGTCTCTGTCACTCAGCTGACGGAGCATGCTTCTTTGGCTCAGTCGGTAGAACCATAGATTTCCACGCCGGAGACCCGGGTTCGATTCCTGGTCGGGGCACTCGACAGGAATGTGTAAATTTTCCCTGTTCTTCTACAACTAATGGATTAATTTTGGTGACAAGATTTACATCACCTTTTCAAAAAAATTTGCTAATACTAACCTACAAGTAGGTCAACAATGTATTAAACAATCGTCACTTGAGGCTGTTAATTTTCACACAACTATATGGATTTTTTTGTGAATGAATGTACCAGATTTACTCACCTTTTCAAAAAAATTTGCTAATACATAATTGACCAAGTAGGCACTGACAATGTAGAGTAAACAATCGTCTTGATGTTAGATTCCGTGACCTGAGGTCAACAAATGACCAGTTCCTGAGCACTGAGCAGTTGACAGAGGTGTACTGAGGTCAACAAATGACCAGTATCCTGAGCACTGAGCAGATGACAGAGGTGTACTGAGGTCAACAAATGACCAGTACCTGAGCACTGAGCAGTTGACAGAGGTGTACTGAGATCAACAAATGACCAGTACCTGAGCACTGAGCAGTGACAGAGGTGTACTGAGGTCAACAAATGACCAGTACCTGAGCACTGAGCAGATGACAGAGGTGTACTGAGGTCAACAAATGACCAGTACCTGAGCACTGAGCAGATGACAGAGGTGTACTGAGGTCAACAAATGACCAGTACCTGAGCACTGAGCAGATGACAGAGGTGTACTGAGGTCAACAAATGACCAGTACCTGAGCACTGAGCAGATGACAGAGGTGTACTGAGGTCAACAAATGACCAGTACCTGAGCACTGAGCAGATGACAGAGGTGTACTGAGGTCAATAAATGACCAGTACCTGAGCACTGAGCAGATGACAGAGATGTACTGAGGTCAATAAATGACCAGTACCTGAGCACTGAGCAGATGACAGAGGTGTACTGAGGTCAACAAATGACCAGTACCTGAGCACTGAGTAGATGACAGAGGTGTACTGAGGTCAACAAATGACCAGTACCTGAGCACTGAACAGATGACAGAGGTGTACTGAGGTCAACAAATGACCAGTACCTGAGCACTGAGCAGATGACAGAGGTGTACTGAGGTCAACAAATGACCAGTACCTGAGCACTGAGCAGATGACAGAGGTGTACTGAGGTCAACAAATGACCAGTACCTGAGCACTGAGCAGATGACAGAGGTGTACTGAGGTCAACAAATGACCAGTACCTGAGCACTGAGCAGTTGACAGAGGTGTACTGAGGTCAACAAATGACCAGTACCTGAGCACTGAGCAGTGAAGAGGTGTACTGAGTCAACAAATGACCAGTACCTGAGCACTGAGCAGATGACAGAGGTGTACTGAGGTCAACAAATGACCAGTACCTGAGCACTGAGCAGATGACAGAGGTGTACTGAGGTCAACAAATGACCAGTACCTGAGCACTGAGCAGATGACAGAGGTGTACTGAGGTCAACAAATGACCAGTACCTGAGCACTGAGTAGATGACAGAGGTGTACTGAGGTCAACAAATGACCAGTACCTGAGCACTGAGCAGATGACAGAGGTGTACTGAGGTCAACAAATGACCAGTACCTGAGCACTGAGCAGATGACAGAGACAGAGGTGTACTGAGGTCAACAAATGACCAGTACCTGAGCACTGAGCAGTTGACAGAGGTGTACTGAGGTCAACAAATGACCAGTACCTGAGCACTGAGCAGATGACAGAGGTGTACTGAGGTCAACAAATGACCAGTACCTGAGCACTGAGCAGATTGACAGAGGTGTACTGAGGTCAACAAATGACCAGTACCTGAGCACTGAGCAGTTGACAGAGGTGTACTGAGGTCAACAAATGACCAGTACCTGAGCACTGAGCAGATGACAGAGGTGTACTGAGGTCAACAAATGACCAGTACCTGAGCACTGAGCAGTTGACAGAGGTGTACTGAGGTCAACAAATGACCAGTACCTGAGCACTGAGTAGTTGACAGAGGTGTACTGAGGTCAACAAATGACCAGTACCTGAGCACTGAGCAGATGACAGAGGTGTACTGAGGTCAACAAATGACCAGTACCTGAGCACTGAGCAGTTGACAGAGGTGTACTGAGGTCAACAAATGACCAGTCCTGAGCACAAGATGACCTGAGGTCAACAAATGACCAGTACCTGAGCACTGAGCAGTTGACAGAGGTGTACTGAGGTCAACAAATGACCAGTACCTGAGCACTGAGCAGATGACAGAGGTGTACTGAGGTCAACAAATGACCAGTACCTGAGCACTGAGCAGTTGACAGAGGTGTACTGAGGGTCAACAAATGACCAGTACCTGAGCACTGAGCAGATGACAGAGGTGTACTGAGGTCAACAAATGACCAGTACCTGAGCACTGAGCAGTTGACAGAGGTGTACTGAGGTCAACAAATGACCAGTACCTGAGCACTGAGAGAGGTGTACTGAGGTCAACAAATGACCAGTACCTGAGCACTGAGCAGTTGACAGAGGTGTAACTGAGGTCAATAAATGACCAGTACCTGAGCACTGAGCAGATGACAGAGGTGTACTGAGGTCAACAAATGACCAGTACCTGAGCACTGAGCAGATGACAGAGGTGTACTGAGGTCAATAAATGACCAGTACCTGAGCACTGAGCAGATGACAGAGGTGTACTGAGGTCAACAAATGACCAGTACCTGAGCACTGAGCAGATGACAGAGGTGTACTGAGGTCAACAAATGACCAGTACCTGAGCACTGAGCAGTTGACAGAGGTGTACTGAGGTCAACAAATGACCAGTACCTGAGCACTGAGCAGTTGACAGAGGTGTACTGAGGTCAACAAATGACCAGTACCTGAGCACTGAGCAGATGACAGAGGTGTACTGAGGTCAACAAATGACCAGTACCTGAGCACTGAGCAGTTGACAGAGGTGTACTGAGGTCAACAAATGACCAGTACCTGACGCACACTGAGCAGATGACAGAGGTGTACTGAGGTCAACAAATGACCAGTACCTGAGCACTGAGCAGTTGACAGAGGTGTACTGAGGTCAACAAATGACCAGTACCTGAGCACTGAGCAGATGACAGAGGTGTACTGAGGTCAACAAATGACCAGTACCTGAGCACTGAGCAGATGACAGAGGTGTACTGAGGTCAACAAATGACCAGTACCTGAGCACTGAGCAGTTGACAGAGGTGTAATGAGATCAACAACTGACCAGTACCTGAGCACTGAGCAGTTGACAGAGGTGTACTGAGGTCAACAAATGACCAGTACCTGAGCACTGAGCAGTTGACAGAGGTGTACTGAGGTCAACAAATGACCAGTACCTGAGCACTGAGCAGATGACAGAGGTGTACTGAGGTCAACAAATGACCAGTACCTGAGCACTGAGCAGTTGACAGAGGTGTACTGAGGTCAACAAATGACCAGTACCTGAGCACTGAGCAGTTGACAGAGGTGTACTGAGATCAACAAATGACCAGTACCTGAGCACTGAGCAGTTGACAGAGGTGTACTGAGGTCAACAAATGACCAGTACCTGAGCACTGAGTAGTTGACAGAGGTGTACTGAGGTCAACAAATGACCAGTACCTGAGCACTGAGCAGTTGACAGAGGTGTACTGAGGTCAACAAATGACCAGTACCTGAGCACTGAGCAGATGACAGAAGTGTACTGAGGTCAACAACTGACCAGTACCTGAGCACTGAGCAGATGACAGAGGTGTCCTTGGGAGTGGGTGGGGGTGAGTGGGTGGGGATGAGGGTGGGGTTGAGGGTAGGGGAGGCTATTAATTAAGTCTGACTGGCGTAAGATATAGGATTCACCTGTTGTCCTTACTAGACTTTTTGTAAGGGAGCATATGTACACAAGTTTGCAAAACATGAACATTCTGTGACGTCTATAGAACTCCATGTTTTCTGCATGGGATTTATATATTCTTGACCGACTTTTTAAAAAAGAAAGTCAACATCTTTAAATCCATGTCTGACATAATCGAAGGGTTGTTAAGAGCAGGTAGAGTTTACGACTGTCAGACACTGTCTTAGTCTGGATTGAATCAGTTTAAGGCTAAATAAATCATCTGAACGGGATCACAGCTAAAGACATAGCATGTGTAAAGGGTTGTCACAGTTTAAGTACTATCAATTAGCCAGGAATTGTAAAGACGGGTGATTTGATCGTTCTAAATTAGCCTGTCAGTATTTCTCCTGTAAACTGTGACAGGAAGTATGCATGTAGATAATGCCGATGCACTTTACCCGCGTTAACCCTTCCATGTTATTGTGCGGTTTGATTTGGTGTGAGTTACGACAACGTTTAAAATCTGCGTCATTTATTAGGAAATAACAACGCTATAATCTTTCAAACGCACCTGAATGCTGGTGATTGAAGTGTGGACTTGAGGACAAGGTGTGTACGAGTGCATTTTGTGATAAATCATGCACAGATTTAAGATAAATCAGGTACCATTACACCATTTTATTCCCACAATGTGTGTATGTATTGTATATCCTATTAAGCTAATCACTGCTTTGAGACCCTCCCTTGACACACAATATCCCTCATAAATACAAGTCAAAGTATAGACCACAAGATCATATTTTTTATTTCGGAATATTTCATTGCGTAAATCTTAGCTACCATTGGAATTGGGTTACAGGCCTTGTATATACAAGTCCTTTCCTTAAGAGTATCACAAGATTGTTTTATTTGTCATTTTTAGCTCACCTGGCCCGAAGGGCCGGGTGAGCTTATGTCATGGTGCGGCGTCCGTCTTCCGTCTGTCCCTCCGTCTGTCCGTCCGTCGTCCGTCCGTCAACATTTCCATTAAATCGCTACTTGTCATAAAGTACTGCATGGATTTTAACAAAATTTGGTCAGAAACTTCCTTAGGGGAAGGGGATCAGATTTTGCATAAATCATGACCCTGACCCCCCTGGGGCCGGAGGGGCTGGGCCCAATAGAGAAAATAGATATAAATCCTTTAAATCACTACTAGTCATAAAGTACTTGATGGATTTTAACCAAATTTGGTCAGAAACATCTTGGGGAAGGTGATCATCCTTGGGGGAAGGTGACAATAGATTTATAAATGCATTGTCCTAGAGTTCTGCATGGTGTAACCCTTGGCCACAAACCCTTGGGGAAGGGAACAGAACTTGTTAAATTTTGCCTGCCCCGGAGGGGCGGGGGGCCCAATAGGGGAAATAGAGGTAAATCCTATAAATCGCTACTTGTCCTAGAGTTCTACATGGATTGTAACCACATTTGGCCACAAACATCCTTGGGGGAAGGGGAACAGAACTTGTATAAATTTTGGCTCTGACCCCCCGGGGGCAGGAGGGGCGGGGTCCAATAGGGGAAATAGAGGTAAATCCTATAAATCACTACTTGTCGTAGAGTTCTGCATGGATTGTAACCAAATTTGGCCACAAACATCCTTGGGGGAAGGGGAACAGAACTTGTATAAATTTTGCCTCTGACCCCCGGGGCAGGAGGGGCGGGGCCCAATAGGGGAAATAACTGTAAATCCTATAAATCGCTACTTGTCCTAGAGTTCTACATGGAGTGTAACCAAATTTGGCCACAAACATCCTTGGGGGAAGTGGAACAGAACTTGTATAAATTTTGGTTCTGACCCCCCAGGGGCAGGAGGGGCGGGGCCAAATAGGGAAATAAGAGGTAAATATTCAAATTCCTTCAGAAAAGTAACAATGAACCTGTATTCAGAACATGACTTGACATTACAAACCAGGTGAGCGATACAGGCCCTCTGGGCCTCTTGTTCTACTTCCTTACCACAAAACACCACATTTCAGTGTATTTTCCTATGTACCAGTACTAATTCCTCCCCTGAGTCAGACTGGTTTAAATACTCATGTACTGACCAAAAAAAATGACATATTCTCTGAAACAGTTTTTTTATTTTCCAAAACAAAATTGCTATTGCTTGCATTGTTATATAGTACAATCTGGTTTTCAAAAAGTCAAACAAGTTGTTATCAAGTCAATAAACAGCTTCTGGACTAACACCCCCACCCAGAGAAGGAATAAAACTTGGGAGGAAAGGGGGGGGGTCTTATTTGCAGACACCTGCCTGATTACCTCAGTCCTAGGCCAAAATCTTGGATTAATAGTACTGATACACAATCATTTAGTGTTATGTTTGTAATAAGTTACCTCATCAAAACTAGCCTGATATAAATGAGATAAAAGATGGGGTCTTAATTTGCAGCCATTACCCCCCCTCTCCCCCCACACACACACACACAAAAAAAGAAAAAAAAAGAAAAAAAAATGTAGAAATAGGCGGGCTGTCTTATTTGCAAGAGCGGTCTTATTTGCAGTCAAATACTATATATGCAAACTGTCATTTCAAGAACATGTGATGGGTCATGTTCAGAATGGAAATATTATGTTTTGCTGGTGATCAAATTTTTCAGCTATCAGAACATATTGATTATATAGAGCACAATGGAATAATTGTAAATTATTATTCCTGCACTGTTGAGAATTAATGTGTATTTTACTGCCAAATGAATATGTGTGATTTAATGAAATGTGTGAAAAATGGAAATGGGAATTTCTGATACAGAACAAGTATTGTATCGAGGTGTAATACTGTCTGGTCGTTTCAAACAAACAATCAATTTCATGATTCTGTGCATAAAATTTCAATATGAACCTGCAGACTCTGAAGATATTTATTACAAATTGACTTCATTTACTTCATAGCTGGGCTCTGTCCCTTTATCTAGGGTATTTCCAGACTACTAAATGCTACCATGAGTACTTGTAGAAACACAAAGACAATATTTCTGAACAGTAATGCTAATGAAAAAAGTTCAGACAAGATAGAGTATATATTGCCTGGAGATATCAGTTGTCATTTTGATATTTCGTTTTTGAACCAAAGTGAAATAAAGGGAAATTACTCTTGAAATTAACTTCCAACTTAAAAAAAATTATTTAAAGGATTTAATTATTGTGTAAAAATGGGTATCAAATTCATGTTACATTTTTGCATAATACAGAGTTATCTGTCCTTGCTGGTAAGAATGGATTGTGACATCATTGTTTCACGAGTAAAACTTGCATCAATTTCCCTGGTGTGTAAGTTAAGGTCAAGGTCAAGGCTGTTTGACCTATACAGGTAAACTGCACAGATTAAGGCAGTTTAGTCAGGGAAGAAATCTAATAGATTTTATGAATGGTGCCATGTAGCTGTCAGGTAATGTGGTTTGCAGGAAGGAAGGGGTCAAAGGAGCCAATTAGGCCAACATTTGTACTCTGTCCACAGACGGTTGCCAAGAAATGGTCCTTACCTGAAGTATTTCTCAATGAGTATAAATGATGAAGATTGTGTTTGAATGGGGCGAGTTTGTATATAGAATGTATGTAATGTAAACTCCCTACCCTTATCGTAGTTTGTGCTATCATCAGCTTTTTCTACATACAATGGTGAAAAAATGTTAAATCCATATTCATACTGTGTCACGGTATCTGTGAAACAGCCGTATTATACTTGATTTTCTATCCCTCCTTAGATTTTTTACACGTTGTATTTAAGATCGATACTCCAGCGCTAACAGGGCATAAATGATATTCATCTTGTGAACAATAATTGGTGTTAAACATGAATATATATGTCTAATTAACACAAAAAATAATATAAAATAATTTATTTTGCCTTTTGTGCATGCGCATTCAGTACTTCATTCCATATAGGATATAGTGACACGGTTTTTTTTCGGGATGCAATTGATTATTTTTAATGTTTTTAACTTGAAACAAAATTAGAAGCTCAAACTTTTCAATGGTCATAACTGTGTAAAGTAAGTAACTTTTGTAACCAAAGAAAAATACTAAATCATCTTCTACTTTGAAAGAGAAAAAACAGCATTTGTCAGCGGTGGAGCATCTTTAATTGGTTAGAGACCTGATATTGATATTTGGCCCAAGACATGATCAAATAAAGTTATTTCAATGGATGACTTTAACCTTGGTCCTTGAAGGTTAGATCAGGAGTCAAAATTAGGCATTGACCTACATGTAGATATTTGATATTGGACTTGCAGGATCCATGGATGAAGGGCTACACATATATATATGCCAAGTTTGTTAAATGGAACAACTTTTGACCTTCATTAAGGTGGCCAAGGTCATATATAGGCGAAAAGTTAAAAAAAAATTCTCAGCTTTAACTAATAGATATTGGGCCTGTTAATGAGCACCCTAGGGTGAAGGCTAGAGTGTTTGTTGAAATGATAAATCTTAACTTTATTTAAGGTCATAATGGTCACTATAGGCTAAAATCTTTCAATTAAATGTGATGTCCTCATTATGTACAAAAGGCATGAGACCTGTTGTTGCAGTGTCCAGTGATTAGACTGACCAGCAGTCTCTAGAATATCGAAAAATCCCTTAATTTGGCTTGATTATTTCTCTAAGAGGAGATAACCTAGAACTCAACTGAGAAAGTCTTATCAACAACTTAGGACCTGGCTCCGATTTCTTGAAACAAAAGTGCAGACTTAAGTTAAAACTGGTGGCCAGTCTATCCATAATATCCAGGACCATTTACATGTTATATACATGTACATACAATGTAGGATGGATGAAGACGAAACTTCATTGAATGTGCCTGTTAGGTGGAATACTGAACTTAAGCTTTTATACATAGTATGTGAAGAGAACTCCTCTAATTTGGAGACTTATATATATTTGCATAGTATTTCAGAATGGCAACAACATTTTCTGAGGCTCTGTGAATATCTGTAATTATATGTAGTTTAGAATTTAAAACTGAATGTGTGTGGATGATTTGGACATTGATAGAGAATGTCACCAGATATAGACTATAGACCAGACTACATGACATTGTATATACTGTATTTACCGTAATTAGCTCCCCTCTCCTATAAACACTCCTTCTCTGGAGTTCAACTTGTATTAACGACCCCATTCCATGGGTTTAACAATGTTTTACAACATGTGATGCATCTAGCATCAACATTGTATCCCATATTACATGAACTTGTGAGTCTTTTACGTGTGAATCACGACATAATAATGTGTCACAAAGGATAAAAGACATGCGCATGTTTACTGTAACAGATTCATTAGTTATTAGTACAGAAAAAGTTTTAAATATGGCTGACTTTTTTTTCGTCCACAACTTTTGGTTCACTAATAAGCACCCCCTTTATTACGATTTTTTAAGAGCCTTGGGTGCTTTATTATGGTAAATCTGGTAAGAGATGTAGATATGATGTACAGAGCATGGTATCTGATATGTGTATTCCCCGTGCTGTAAACTAATTATAAATCAGAAATCTAGGTTTGTGGAGGAAGTACAGTGTTTCCATACTATTATCCTCACCCATAAATGTCCGTGGGTATTTGACCATAATTCCAATTTATTATCATCCTGTCTCCATTACATAACAACTGAAAGCATTCTAATCCTGTTTGATATTTCTGAAATTGGATAAATGGCTTCCAACATTAATCTCAGTGAAAAGGCTTTATCAGATTTCAAGATGTTTGTTGTCTGTGTCTTATTGAGAATCTGAAAAATTAGAAATAAAAACAGCAGTTTAGCCCTCCTCCATTTAAACACCTGAACTTTAATTACTAACGAGTTTTTATACAGGTAACTTGACTAGGGAATCATATAAACTATATTTATTCAGTATAATTATTCTTTTATTGTATGAACAAAATTTGTATGTTATTTAATTTACAAAGTAAACATAATTTTGATTAAAATTTCAACATATCTATGATATTTAGGGTCCTGTTGAGTATATATGCACCTGTAACGAGCACTTGTCTCTTAACTGTCACTCTCTACCTGGCGTTAACACAGGTAGATGTATAATTAATATTGTACAGTAGCAGACGATGAGCATTCTGGATCAATTGCACATTTATTTGTTAGCTTAACAATTATCATTTAAACATTTTAAAGTCATTAAGCTTTTAATTATTAACAGAAACAAATGAATATTTCAATGAATTATTTTTATTTCACTACGTACAGTCCTATATTCTAATGAATATCACTTTGAAAACCATAAAAATCTTTCAAAAATGAATATTTGTTGATATTAATGTTAAGCTGTACGAAGAATAGAGAAAACCTTATTATTTTACCAAGGTTTGTTTAATGGGATGCGTCAGATGGCAGTGCACACCTGTGTGCAGGTAAACATATTTAGATTATCTTCCAGGTATGCAAAACTAAGAAGATACCCAAATGTTTTCTTAATCTACAACATCCTAAGGCGATCTACATGTGTGTGGCTCTGCAATAATTACTTTATTTTAACAAGAAACTGAAAAAATCAACAAGTTTCTTTCCAACGAAATTAAAAAATAATATATGTTATTTTCTTTATGTAAAACTTGTAAGCTTATCAGGCCTAAGGTGGAATATGGTTAACAGGACATGTTTTGTGAGGTACCCAGGCGTGAAATCTCGGTGTAGAAATTGAGCAATGTATGATAAAGTTTCATTGTTCTCTTTTGTTCGCAAATTTTACAAGTGAATTCAGACAAAAAATTTTTTGTTGCTGTCTGATATTGCTGAGTAATATTGTTTATGGTGACCAACAAATAACAGCTGAGGTACAACCACATGCATTATTAAGATTAACTTTTCACACAAACTTCATAATTCCCGAGAAGAAGATGAAATCCAATCGGATGCTACATGATACCGCTACAACAACACAACCTGTACATTGTTTGAAAATAATATCAGTCAATAAAAAAGGATATGACCGATTTCATATATTAAAGACTGTACATTGTGAATTTCTCTCTATTTTCAATATTCAGTACAAGTAGATTTATAGGTTAATTTAAACAATTGCATACAGGAAGAAACGACAAAAGTATTGAATCTCAAGATGTGTCTACATACAACCTCAGTAATTCTATAGCAGAATTGGAGTCTGGGTCAATCATCAGGCGACCAGGTTGCATAATTGATATAGCATGTGGCAAGTGTTCAGAGGTTCTGGGTTTGAATCCTGTCTGGCCTCTACATTTTCTCTTCTCTTGTTTCAAACTTGGTGCCCAACAAAATACCCACAGTGGTATAAGGGTTTCTGGTTTCTGTGAGTTTAAATTCTTTGAGAAAGGAGGAAGAAGATTATCGGTGACTTGTGTAGTTCAATCGATATAACACTTTGGTACCCTTAAACTGGTAATGGGATAAAGGACATGCCAGGTTTATCGGTGGATTAAGGACGGAATACCTAGAGGAAAAACCACTGACCACTAGTCAGGTACAAGGAACTACCCCACTTGGGATTCAAACTCGTAACCAGAGGCGGATGGTTGGATGGCTTGTGACTTTATCTGGCCATCTTAACCACTTGGTCATCACGACCCATGGAATAAATAAAGAATGCTGGAGTATGGAGAAAAGTCACTGGGCAGTTTACATGGCAACAGTCACATGGGATTCAAACTTGTGACCCAGAGGTGGAGGCCTAGTGACAATATATTCAACAACATTAGGCTCTTTGTTTCAAACGAGAGAACAAACAAAGGAGTGGCCCTTTAAAGTGAAGAGATATTATCATTGGGTGTGAATCCTTTGTAACCCCTCAGGTCGTAAATTTCATTAAACAGGCAGATGTATATTGCCGCATTTGTTTGCACACACCAGACATAGATAACGATTTATTTTTTAACAGATCTGAACACCTGGACTGTTGCAAAACCAAGTGATGGCGATAACATGATAAATTGTTTGTTTGTTGTCTTATCTTTAAATTTGATTCGGTTCATTCTCACTCACCAAAAAAAAAAAAAAAAAAAATGCAACATTTGAATGCATACGTAACCTTAGAATTTCACACACAATATATATAGTCAGATCATATAAAATTTTCATATCGTAAAAAATTAATTCTTTTTATTTGCCATTTTTGCAGCTGTAGAATGTTACAAAATCTGTCTATGAATGATATTGACATTTAAAGCTAAATATAGTAGGACTACCTGACGAAGGATATGTACTCCCATCGTTATTTCCACAACTGTGAAACATAAGTAAATAATGAATATGTATGTACACCAGTTGTTTCCAGTACTGCAACAAATGTGTACTAACTGATGATGCATAAGTTGATGCATATCTTGCATCTGTTGGCTATTATTAATCAGGGCAGCTTTTGTCGCTTACAACCAAATGTTTTTATTTTATTTCTTTTTGTTTGTTTTGTTTGATGTTAAACTTTCATTTTGATATCCATTGAAATTCACCAATATTATTTATTATTTTAGCATTTTTTTTATTTCAAATAATCAGAGAAAATTTCCCATTTTGTACTCGAAAGCTAGCCATACTTTGTAGACTGGTACTTGCCTTGATGTATACAATGTACATGTACAGATTTCTCCACCAAATGAACTAGACACACCCAAATACCCATTCGTGTTTTGTCCTGAGTTTGTATAGATACATGTTTGTAACATATTCTCTGTTGATGTAAACTATTACACATTTACCAATGTGACAGCTGTGTCTGTCTTATATCTGGAAGTTCAAGGTCGGCAAGTCTAACGAAGTAATTAGCTTAAGACAAATGATTTATTGTTATTTTTATCATGATACATTGTATATGGATGGATATTTATGTATGTTTCTTCAGTATGTATGTTTGTTTAGGAACATTTTCTAAAAAAAAATATTTGAAAGAATTTGTTTTTCTTAATGACTGATAACTCTCTAGATGAAATGAATAGTTATAGTAATACAATGTACAATTCATGTACTACAAATTTTTTTTTACTGGCTTGGTGTATTTTCTTTTTTAATCACATTCAAATGAATTTTAAAATAAATGATAGAAAAAAAACTTTCCTATTTGGTCAAACATAGAAGTTTAAAAAAAAAAATTCAAAATTAAAAAGTTTTACAATTTGGAAGATTTATGGGTGTCTACAAAGGGGAGTAACTCTGTATGACTTTAAATTCTTTGATTGTTGGTTTTTTTCTACTTTACCCCCTCTAAGATATTAAAATCACCAATCAAGTTTAGCTTGATAATTTCAATTGCATACAATTTATCTGAATTTAATATCAAAAACAGGAAATTATTTGATATTAGGCCTCGTTTTACACAACTTAAGTTTATCTTTAAATATGAAAAAAATGTTAGGGTCTGAGCGTAGGTTGAGTTAGATGCTTGTTACACAAATGAGAAAGGCATGCTGAAGTTGAAATTGTCTCAGAGATTACAACTGCTTATTGTGCTATATACAGACACTTGTTTTGTGGTTTGTCATGCCATAGGATTCCCCTGGACCTCTTCACTGTGTGAACAAGTTAGTCTCATGATCACAGGTTAAAAAGTTCATGGATGTTTGCTGCAAAACAAAATCATATGTGATGCATACTATGCAATTATTATCTCCTCTTCTTCATTCAAAATAAACTTTCTAAAATCTGTTTTGACGTTAATTGTAAACTAATTCCTAGTTTGTGTGGTAGCCATTGAACAGAAAGTGTGAAAAATGCGAGTTGCGGCAGACAGGGGTCTTGTTGAGTGAGAAATATGCATTGATTGTCTGAGTGTTTTTAACACAAACTGCCAACTGTAGGCTAGATTTGTTTATCTTTTAACGATAAGTGGGAGATATTTGTCAAGTATGTGAATACATGTAAATATTTGCTTCTTAATCCATCAACAACAAATCTATTTTAACACTACAATTTTTTTACATTATATAATACTAGATAATTGGGGGTAGAGGGTGAGAGTGAGGGGGGGGGGGAGGATTCGCATTATACAGTGGTCATATCCACGTCACTGTCATCTTTGATATGTAAAGGCAGGGACATTTATGGGTTAAAGATATTTCGTGTTTTATAATAAATTCAAACTTTTAAAAATTATATGTTGTCAACAATTTATGGTCACCTGTTGGTAACAACAACCTGTCCATATAGAACACCTGTCTAAAATGAACAATATTGATAATTACCACATGCCTGTAGCCAACAGCTGTCATTAACTACTACCTGTGTATACATGTACATATTGCCGTCTATTAATGTATCCTGTACATATTTCTAAGCCATTTTTGTCTGTCTTGTATAATTTTCACTTTCTATATTAATGTTGGGGGTTACAGGGGGGCATTTTTAGATCATTTGAAGATAAGAATTTAGCATTCACAGACCTGCAATTATTATCAACACATTTCTCTCTCAGTGGACTCAGAAGTTAGAAATTCAAACGACTTTGATTTCTGATATATCTGATCGTAGAATCGGATTACATGTTTCACAGGTAGCTATAATGGAATTTGAAGTGCAAATGGAATGTTTATTGAGATAACAACCAACTTAGCAGGAAAATCAAATCAGTTTAAGCCTTTGGAATAATCTAAAAACATATCAATTTGTCATGTAAAACCAGTTATTTATCTGTAGTATAGATTCTTGAGGGTTAGAAGTTAAACTGAACCCACTTTGGAGAGTTCCGCTCCCTCAGTGGAGTGTCGGGTACCATGGATATATCAAATAAGGCTCCTTGATTGTAAAGGAACACCAACCATACCAGAGTGTTGATCTGTTATGTAAACTGGACAGAAATCTTCTGATTAACACGAACATCACACATTTACCTAGACTAGAGTTGTTGGGTAAATATTATACAACTCTGTTACTCTATCTGGCTATAAAGGACATGAAAAGTAAATGGTTTACTTTGGAATTTGCAAATGTCTTTAGATAAAAATACACCTATTGAAATAATTTTCAAGGAATGTTAAACTCTTTCAAGTGTGTGTCTTCTATTTGCATTTTCCATCCTTGTATCACTTTCTGTTCTCGCATGCTTGAAGGGATTTTCAGCTAAATATGTAGTCTCTAATCTGTCTGCCATCTATGATTACTGCTTATTGCTGATGTGTCTTAAACCTGATTGGATTGCATTTGTTGCATACTGGAATGGCCTTCCAAGTTTGTTCACAGGATTGACCTTGACCTTTATTCAAAGTCACAATTGGTATCGCAGTGATTTAACATTTTCAACAAAGTTGTATCAATAACTAAGTGGACAGGAGATCTGCTAAAAATAAAGAGCTATGTCGTCTGTTCAAATGAGTGACCTTGTGACCTTGACCTTCATTCAAATTCACAGGGGTCAAAATGGTGCTTGCTATTCATGGGACTGTAATCAGAGAACTCAAATTAACAAACATATAACAAAACAATATATTCTATTTTCACAATACAACTCACATCATTTATTCAAGTTTTTTTTACACCTAGTATTCATTTATCTGTCCAGCCATTTTGAAAAGGATTTGTGTAACAAAACAATATAATGGATGGCCAAAATTCAGTGAAGATCATATCGATAGTTGAGATTATTATTGTTTTGTTTAGTATTAAGACCTTGTGAAGGCTATTGAATGTTTTGGTTGGTGATGTCTGTATTTTAAGGTAATGTGTTAGCTATTGTACCTAAGGGTGTGATTTATGTGTCCAGAGGGATGTCGTGGAGGGGAAGAGGCATAGAGAATGTCTGTGATGGTTTGTGGATTTCAATCTAACACCAAACTAACACAGATAGAGGAGACTGGCCCCAGAGAAATAATTTGGTAGGTTCTCAATGTCCGTCCAAGGCGAGAATGATACAGAAGTCACAGGTTCAGGTCATTTGGGAACAAGATTGATTGAGTATATTGTAAACACGCCACTAATAATCAGGACCATTTTTGTTTGTATGTATTCCCAAGGCGTACAACTTCTACCGGGCTACAAAGGATAAATACTCAAGTGTTATAATGCATTCTTTTTACTAAATATGAGAGAATTCATATTTTTATATATATATATATATATGGTGCTGCAATGGCTGAGAGGTTACGATGCCACGACATATTTGCGCAAAGCCCTCCACCTCTGGGTCTCTAATTTGAATTCCATGTAGGCCAGTTGCCAGGTACTGACTACATTTCTCTGTGTATAATTTCAACTTTCCTCCATCAACAAACCTTGCATGACCCTGAATGTTAAAACGACATTAAGCTAACCAACCAAAAATTCTATATTATCGACATCAATATTTAATATTTTTTCTTTCCCAACCATTATGCAGGCAAACCATTGGTAGGATTATATATTTCCTATTTGATTGTCTTCTGCTATATCACAGTATAACACATATGTATGGCTGTTTTAAAGACAGGCATGCAGGTTCAGCTAATGATAGAAAGTTATATTGAGAGCTGTGATCATCGGCCTACAGGTCTGAGGGTCATTGAAGGTGAAGGTCACTGTTACTTATATTTTTAAATTTTAGTGACGAGCAACTTTTGTGAAATTTGGGACGCATCCATTTTTTTTAAACCTTAAAGTTGTATGGTCTTGGACTTGTTGTATTTTTGGCATAGAAAAAGTATTTAAAGTGATCTACATATTTTTCTCCGCCTCTCTAAGTTTTAAACTTTTGATATTTACTGACATTTGTAAAGTTTGTATTCGCAAAGTTACTAAACAATTAATTTAGAATATTGATTTTTAACATGTACACCTTTAGAATAACTCGGAAGTATCCGAACTGTTCCGATCTATTCTGATCTGTAAGGGTATTGCCAATATTGACCACATGATACGGCTCAGGAAGTTCCGATCCTAACGGGTATCGCCGATGTCAGTCACGTGACGCAACTTGGTTAACATGGCTTTGACTGTGGCGGTTCTTTAAAAACGTGTGATATTTCATGCAATATTTACCGCTATGTCAATAGTATATTGGTGCTTTCATGGATCTGAACCATCATATATAAGCATCCATATTCACACATTGTATGTCTTATGACAGTTTGTGATGGTGAAAATTACAAGAAATACAGCTTTTAAGGACACATTCACTTTTGTATAATTCAACTTTTATATAATTTTACCCAGGGGACAGCAATAGATTGATAGATGGAATATCTATATCCTTTGATACATGAAATACAATGCTGATATACACAAAAAATGCACAGTACATTAACTGGATTTTCGAAGGATTGTGCCCACTCAAAATTATGGAGATCAACCAGTAAAGCTGGCAGCAAATTGTTGTTACGGTAGCAGAATTTGACCTTGAATGTATGTCAGAATCATAGGAATTCAGACTCAGGATTCACATATGTGGACTTTAGGACTTATGTCCATGCACTTTTGTGGAATTCTGGACACGTCATCTTTTGTGGAATTCTTGTTTATGTCCGAGGCTTTTGTACACTCCTATACTGGAAATTAGTTTACGGACATTTGGCTCATGTCGAGGTAAACAATCTGGCAATAACTTGAGTTATCTTAATAGTTCCGATAAGATACACCTAGAGCAGACAACAAGCTAATTATTCATGGATTTAAAAAAAAGTTGGTTTAGTGCATTCACTGGTATTTTAATGTAAAAATTGAATCAGAGAAAAATCTATGTAAAACCACAAATTGCTTCTGATTGGTTGGTAGTTGCCATCATATCAATTGTAGCAATTAACTTTATTTTCTTGACTTGTATTTTACGTATCAGTCTTGGTGCATATTTTTTGTATTTGTGATTATGGCAGATTAATATGGCACAAAATGATAGTAGGAAAAAAATAAACATGACTATGTTTCACAAAATTTGTTCAAGCTATATTATTGTTGGATAAACGAGATAAATATGACCTTATAATTTGTAATCAAAGAATGTTTACTTTGTATTTATCATAATTACATACATTCTCATATCGTCAAGGGTCCAGTGTTGTCAAAATGAAGATCTCATCCTGGTTGCCGACCGGATTCTTAAACTGGACTTTATGCATAACAGCAGTTCTACCAAATCAACACAAGTGAATACATCAGAGAAAAAAAATTTTCTAAACATTATGTTATAACATTAATATGTATATAAAAATATGAAAAAAGTTATTTTAAAGTGGTATTATTTTGATGTAAACTCTACAGTAGTTGAGAGATAAAATTGAAAATTAGAAATAAGATACTATGAAAGTTGGAATTTTCATAAAATTTCTCACACAAACGAGAGAAACAGGAGATTTTTGGAAATATCAGGACCTATGAGGGTCATCATTTTCAAACATGGATACTTTGAATTTTTGCTTTAAATTTATCAATATACAGCTGTTTTTTGCCATATCAGTCAACAGAGAAAGCTCTTTTCTCAAGGTCCATTCCTATGCAGGAAAGTTGAAACAGTTTTCCACTTGTACTGCCGGGATTGGAAAATTCCTCCACCCCCTCTCCACCCTCTAAAATGACATCAGAATACAAGAATAAAGAAAAATTGTCAGGTTAATGAATGAATTGCCCAGCACCACACAGTTGTTCTAGTCTAGTAACAGGTACTTGTTAATGATCCAACGTGTGAAAAATTTTTATGTCGCCACTAACAAAGACAAAAGAGAAGTGATGAAATATGTATGAAGACCATTAAACCAAAGGGCTACACAAATTAGCTGGGGTTGCCTCCCCTGGTGTCTATTGACTTCTGTAGTGTACAGGATACAAATTAGGTAAGTTGATTACTCCCTTTTGTATATTACCTTTGAAATTACTCAGTTGTCTCCCTTCTCTATGTTTCATCTCCAAAACTAGCCTGTTGTGCCTCCTTTACTAAAAGTCACATCTTAATATAATTGCCTCCCCTTGTATACAATATATTATCTACAAATCGTGTCCGTTGTCTCCCCTTCTCTCAGAAATAAGCCACCTTTGAAGCATAGATAGTTGTCCCTCCTTGTCTATAAGTCACTTTAAAGCTGGTCACTTGTCTCCCCTTGTCTATAAGTCATCTTTAAAGCTAGTCAGTTGTCTACCCATGTCTATAAATGATCTTTAAAGCTAGCCAGTTATCTCCCTTTATCTATAAGTCATCTTTAAAGCTAGCCAGTTGTCTCCCCTTGTCTATAAGTCATCTTTAAAGCTAGCCAGTTGTCTCCCCTTGTCTATAAGTCATCTTTAAAGCTGGTCGGTTGTCTCCCCTTGTCTATAAGTCATCTTTAAAGCTAGCCAGTTGTCTCCCCTTGTCTATAAGTCATCTTTAAAGCTAGCCAGTTGTCTCCCCTTGTCTATAAGTCATCTTTAAAGCTAGCCAGTTGTCTCCCCTTGTCTATAAGTCATCTTTAAAGCTGGTCGGTTGTCTCCCCTTGTCTATAAGTCATCTTTAAAGCTGGTCGGTTGTCTTCCCTTGTCTATAAGTCATCTTTAAAGCTAGCCAGTTGTCTCCCTTTATCTATAAGTCATCTTTAAAGCTAGCCAGTTGTCTCCCCTTGTCTATAAGTCATCTTTAAAGCTAGCCAGTTGTCTCCCCTTGTCTATAAGTCATCTTTAAAGCTAGCCAGTTGTCTCCCCTTGTCTATAAGTCATCTTTAAAGCTAGCCAGTTGTCTCCCCTTGTCTATAAGTCATCTTTAAAGCTAGCCAGTTGTTTCCCTTTATCTATAAGTCATCTTTTAAACCTAGCCAGTTCTCTCCCCCTGTCTATAAGTCATCTTTAAAGCTAGCCAGTTGTCTCCCCTTGTCTATAAGTCATCTTTAAAGCTAGCTAGTTGTCTCCCCTTGTCTATAAGTCATTTTTAAAGCTAGCCAGTTGTCCCATCTTGTCTATAAGTCATCTTTAAAGCTAGTCACTTGCCTTCTATTGTTTTTAAGTCACCTCTTATTTTAGTTTGTTGTCTCCCCTTGTCTCTATATGTCACCTTTGTGTCCCCTTGACTATACGTCACATTTAAAGCAAGTTATTTATCTCCATTTTCTGTACTATATATCTCTTATAAACCTATTTAGTTGTCTTCTCTTGTCTATACACTATGTCACCTATAAATTTTGTCAATGGTCTCCCCTGGTCTAAGCAATATAGCACCCTTAAAAATAGTTAGTTGTCTTCCATTTTCTACAAAAGAAAATATTGTCCCTTCAATATAATCTGTTTTTATGTTAATGCATACATCCTTGGCTTATTTTTTAATAAGACTTTGGAAAAAACAGAATAATCAAAGACTTATAATAAATATTATAAGTAATATTTTTTTAATACGACAGAACAACTCAAGACTTATGATATTGGTCAGTATAGCCACAGAGTAAACTGTAATCAGCATACCTAAACTAGCCATGTTGTTGACATAGCCTACAATTAGTGATGTGTCTTATAACAAATCAGTTACAATTAGGACCAATTGAACCCTGACTTGATTCTAATTACACAACTCTCTGAAGGAATCAATACCCGACTTCATTAATTCAGCTGAACTACTGATACAGGTTGTGTACATTTACATCACCAGGAGGCATGTGTTATATCCGGCGAGGAAAATAGCAGTTACGTCCAATATTATCGGTCAATAGCCAGATAATATCGGTCAATTCTCTCAAAAAGATATTATTTTACTTCGGTTGTACATAATGATGTCTGTACAGTTGCATTGTTGTATTATTTCCCTCGGTCCCCTGAGAATCGCTATAACATGTTTTACCGTTAACACACATGTACCAATTATAATGTAACACAAAATATTCATGCCTTTCATCACATATTGCATATCATATGTACCAGACACAAGTGTGAATGTTTTTGTGTCTGATATTTATCATCAAACAATGTAACTTGTTACCTATATAGCTGAATACTATGCATTTCTCAGGACTCAGGTACTGTAATGTTTTGTTTTGTGTAAATTTGTCTTATGTCCACTTGCCTTCTTGGTCAAAGCCAGAGAACCAGCAGAAAAACCATCACTCAGAAGCTACTTACAAACTACAAGAGCTATAGATTAGGTATAATAGAGTACCTGACAGTAAAATGATTCAGCTACTCTGCAATTGTATGCATATAGTTTCAGATTATAAGAAACACATCAACTACAGTGGAACTCAGTTGATACGAAATCGGATAATTCAACAACCCGGCTTAATGTGAAGTACTTTGTTGGTCCCGGCCGAATTCCCTCTTTATCTTTGTTTATAAAAACCTTGGAAAATTAGGATTCTGAAAACCCGAAAAAACTCGGATAATACGAAGTAATTTTTTGGTCTGGATCACTAAAACCATACATAAAATGTTTGTATAGCTCAAAATGAGAATTTTTTGGACGAGATCCCCGAAAATGCTTATTTATTTTTCATTAATCTGCCGTAAAACAGCATTTCAAAAGCCGTTTCAAACTACAAAAAACATGGGAAAACTGTTTAATGTTTTACAACACAGAACTAAGTATATCTACATACATACCAAGTAAAGAGACCGTCAGTAGACTTGCGGACTCGCTTAACTTGGATAAATGAAAGTTTCATCCCGGTCCCTTCTCAGTTTGTATTAACCGAGTTCCACTGTAAATTGTGATAGATGATACCTTGTACTGTTTGTTGTCTCGACAATGAATGTTCATGTTGCAGTTTTTCTGGGTGGCATAGTGATCATCAACAACTACGGAGTAATTAATTAACAAGATTATTACAGACCACGTTATGGGAATTACCATTTAATTAATTAATTTAGAATTGTTCAGGAAGTGATGATAAGTATGCACGGTTTGTTTACAGTTACATATTTAAACATTAAATTGCCTTCTTGGGGGATTTATGGTCCTATAATTCTCCCAGGATTGCAGACAAATCGAAAATGTCCCCTTTTTGGTTGATAAGGTTATATAGTGTCAGTCCTGAGCAAATGGAAATATTATCATATATGCGATTTAAACAGAAACTGATCACTAATATTAAAATTTCAAAAGTTATTTCGTATGAGATATGTACCTTTAATAAAGAAATAATGAATATTCATTAGATGTACTTTTACCATGCAATCATGATAACGCCGTAAAAATTGAAGGTATCAACAACAATGCAGTAGTTATGCCACATGTATTCATGACAATAATTAATCAGTGTACTTATTGAATGGGTTTGCGATTTAAATATGTTGATGTAGTGATAGAATGTTTGTTGGGTGGATCTGTGATTTAAATAGAAACTGATCACCGATATCCAGACATGCCATGTCCAATCACTGACCACTTGCTCTGATGCTCATTAAGGGTGCAGAAATTCAAATTACATCACATAAAATTACGCAAATAAATCCTTTGAAAATTCATTTACCAAGCAATTTCCCAAAGCCTACAAGATAATTGAGTTATTTCATAAATTTGTTTTAGTAATAGAAGTATGGTTTTATCAACATTAAATTGCAGTCTGAATTTACAATTATTGACTCGGTCTGAGGTGTATAGCTGATATGATTAGATATGAATTTAGCGAGATTGATTACAATTTGTTAAAGCATGTGAAATATCAAATTATACCAGGCACATATTTGATATCATGGCTAATTAGAAGTTGGGTTCATGAATATCAGTTTGCAAAAAAAAAAAAAAAAACACTATTTTTTCCTTAACAAATAGTAGCAATACTTTCTTCACCATATCACCAGTCGTTAAAAGTCTCTTTAAGGTAAGATAGCCTAAAGATATGATCGTAACATTGCACCAAAAACAGGTTCATTAAACTGAGTGACCTTGACCTCACTGCACAGGGATAAAACAAATTAAAACTTCAAATGATTTCTACCTCATTTAGTGCAGCCCTGCAGTAGAATGTGCAGCGCTTGACATCTTATTTGTAAGAAAACTTACATTCTTTGTGACACCTGGCATTTAAGAAATGAGACAGAGAGATAAAAAAAGGTCAAAGTGCACACCATCAATTAGGTTCAACATTCTGTGATATGTTTGATGCGAATGCAGGTCACATGACCTGTGAACATGTTCCGTAAATATTTGTCAGGGGCACTTAGCAGTGATATTTTCTATTTAAAATGTTGTTCCTATGAGTTTATAATAGTGTTGGATGATTCAAAAAGAAGAAAACAGTAGAACCTATCTTAGCCATTTGTAACCTCTGTAAAAGACCACCTGCATAATAAGACCACCTGCTAACTAAGACCACTTTTTAGGGTACCAATTAACCATTTATAACCCAATTTACCCTGTGTATAAAGACCACTTTGTAATAAAGACCACTTTTTCATTGGGTTGTCTAATGAACAGGTTTAGATATAAGTGTTATGTTTTGTCATCTTGTTACCATGGAAAATGGGAAAAGGGACGAGTGCATCAATACACAGTATATAATATCAAATGAGTGCATGTTCAGTTTTCAAAGTAAACCCATTCATCCCCCTATCAAAATTATGATATAAGATATTTTGTTATACCCAGCTTTCCCATGATATATGAAGGTGGAAGGGGTATCATATACTAGTTTGTTATCCATTACTTGTTGCTCACTCTAGTGTAGTTATTCTGAATTTGCACATTGCAGAGTTATCTTCCCTTGCAGATAGGCATTGATCATTCGTCATGTGTTTGGAAGCGTAACGTCATACTCTTTTAGAGAAAATGATTTGAGTTCCGCTGACAAAACAATGACATCACAATGGAAACCTATCCACAAGGGAGATAACTCTGTAATATACATTAAGACAGAATTATATGTCCTATGTATCCAAGAGTCTCATTGCGTCCCGTTCCTATATCGTATTGATATTTCTAGCCACTTTTTTGTGGATGTTTATATCATATAGTGAATGCTTTAATATGTATAAATGGTTATCTAACACAACCAACAAAATTATTTCTCGTGACGTTTCTATCGTTTTCTTCATCATATGTTAATCACCATGGCCAGTACAATGTGTTAAAGGCCCACTACCTTTTCGAATGGCTTTTAATTTTTAAAATGGGAATGTAAAACGAGACTGTAATTTTGTAGAGTCGAAAAAGATATTGACTTACTGTTAATACTATACTTATCATTGCCTTCTGAACAATTTGATTAAAATAAATAAAATGTTAATTTTCATAACGCGGGTCGTCTTATGTTTCCCGTTGTCGTCCTAAATACTGTATGTTCGTTGACTATCACTGCGCCAGATGGCAAAACAGTGATATAAATCTCCACTGCTGTCATATTTTACACAGGAGTTCTTGCATATATTTGGTGTTGTAACCTCATCTTAAGCCATTGATATGCATTTTCTAATGTTAATAATGTTTTTTGAGAAACCTTTAAATTTTACTCCGGAAAGGTAGTGGGCCTTTAAAACTGAGAAGGTATGTTGGTACGAGGTGGAAACCACAGTGTGTTAAAACGAAATGGTAAACCGTCAATACTTTCATAAAGCTTGAATACAAATGTCACCTTCTCCAGCTGGATTTCTAGAAGTTGTGTCATCTTCAGTTCTCTCTGTATTTATATGAAAAAATATTTCAAAAAATTCATTCACATCGTCAGTGATAAATTGTTTAGATATCAAAGTTCTTTTATTGAGCACACTTAGAGAAATTGATATTTTCTTTAAATACTTTGGTGTAGAGTGAAGACACTGTCATGCTGAGATTTGTAGTATCGATTACCCTCGCATCTGTCAGATTGTCCAAAGATATTCAATTATATTACCAAGCGTTTTGTCAAACTTAAACATTAGAGGTATAAAAATTACATTTCAGAAGGAGCAGTTCCATTTATTTTGGGGAATTTTTAAAACTATTTGAATGGATTTTGAATTTAGGGAGATAAATTGTCAATGCATTTACTTTTGACATTACAGTTTTAGTTATTTTTCACCTATTCACCCCCAAAATTTCATAATGAACTGTTCCAGTAAGAGAATTAGGAGATTCCAAATTTGTCATCAGGGGTTTTATGGGTATAATGTTTAAAGATTCAAGGTTGGACCTGAAGACTGATGATGTTATATGAGTATGTCGTATCAAATGCATGAAGACGCTGATGTATCGGTGGTCGTGTTCATCCGAAACCCGAGATAAAAAAAATTTGTACCTCACTGCAGGTTGTCATTGATTGTAGCCAGTCAGTGTGGGTGTGTAGTTAAATTACCTTGTAGGTTACCAATAATGATGTGTAATGATATTATCATAGATCTGTGATTGATTGGGAATCAGATTTATCTGACATGATATCTGTTTAAATTATACCGTCATCTTAGCTTCACACTGTCAAGCCATCAGGTGAAAACAGTTAAGTATACCAGGTACCAGGAGGATATGCAAAGTCGTTTTAGTACTGGCATGATGACAGCATGTAATTAGGCTTACAAATAGTAATAACAACTTGGCGGTGCACAGCTTTTCAATGGCAGATTAAGTAACATGACTTTTTCTCATTTATCAATATTCCCAGTTGTAATTTACAAACAAATTGATCTGTTTGACTCTCAAATTCTTTTATGTGTATGAATAATATGTGCATTATGAACTTAAAATCAATCATAATTTTGTAAATGGGAAAAACATCTTTTTATTTTCATATACTTTTGCCATTGTAATGCCCTTTAGGTATATTATTATTCCAGTGAAGGCAAGAGACCTGATTACGGGCAAGTAGTTTAAACTAGGATGAAGGACAATCAACTTCATTCAAATGAATGACCTTGACATTATTCAATGTCGGTCAGGAATGGAATAAGCAACTTTTAAATTGTAACAACTAAATTTAAAGGCCCATTACCTTTCCGAAACGGTTTTTGATTTTTAAAATGGGAATGTAAAACGAGATTGATAATTTTGTAGAGTTGCAAAAGTTATTAACTTAACGTTAATACTACACTTATTATCACCTCCTAAACAATTTAATTAAAATAAATAAAATGTTAATTTTCATAACGCGGGTCGTCTTATGTTTCCCCGTCGTCCTAAATACCGTGCGGTAGTTGGCTATCACTGCGGCAGACGGTAAAACAGCGAAATGACTCTCCATTGTTATCATATATACGCAGGAAATCTTGCATATGTTTGGTGTTGTAACCTCATCTTAGGCCATCGGTATATATTTTCTGAGGTTATTAATGTTTTTAAGAAATCTATATATTTTGCTGCGGAAAGGTAGTGGGACTTTAATGCTCTATAAAATCAGTTAGGCAATTATAGAGCATTTTAGATCTAATATCTGAGTGTATAGGTGTCAATCAGATGAATTAACCACAAAATTCACAACCATTACTACTTCAGATATCGTAGATAAACATACAAAAGATACATCATGAATTCACGGAATGTAGGTTTATCTGATATTGAGATACATGCTTTAATAGCAAAAATACATTCACTGATATTTAAAGCAAAAAATCATGGAATAAATTGTATCTGTTCCTTTTTACCTCTCTAGTATCATATATAGGCCAAGAGAAATGTCATGGCTGACATGGAAATTATACATCTGTATAAATTATATCTATATATGTGGGTTGCAGGTAAAAGCATAAATTCTGCAGTGATTTGAGATTTCGGCAGATAACCTTTAGATGACAGTATGGAGTGCTGTGACTTTAAAAGCTGTTGACATTACCAACTTAGCTTTTTAAAACTTTTGTGTAATAGCTTTGTTCTTTATATAGATATAAGATACTGTGTTTGTTGACTTAGAAACTAAAAAGATCGGGATTTATATGTTGTGTACTCAACATTTCACAGTATGCAGTATTGGCTAAATCAATAGTATTACTTCAAAAGGAAACCAAACAGACATGCTGTGTATAAAACTAAAAATAAAAGAAAAGATGCCTAGTAATGAAAAAATGTGGTAATAGAAAGTCAGTGTTGTGCAAATATTCAAATACACACAAAAAACGTAACCAAAAAATTTTTTTTAAAACAAAACATGAAAAATGCAAAGATACAATGTATCTGCAGCATAGTTATATTATATTCGTATTTATGCCATTGTTGTGAAATGAAAAGGGGGCATTTACAGATGTGCCTGCAGATATAGATAGTTGGTAAAAGCCAGAATGCTCAGAGAAAAACCACATACACTACTTGGCATCTGCCCCATGTGGAGTTTGAACTCGCCATTCACAAGTAGTTATATGTCAGGACATCTTTACCTCTCAGTCACTACAACCCCAAAACCGCTGCATTTTTTATTCCAATTTTCACCAAAAAAATAAGTGGAATGGACTTGTATCAAACAAAACAAAAAATAAAGGTTTGATTAGTTTAACGTCCTATTAACAGCCAGGTTCATTTAAGGACATGCCAGGTTTGTTGGTGGAGGAAAGCCGGAGTACCCAGAGAAAAACCACTGACCAGTGGCCAGTACCTGGCAACTGCCCCACATGGGATTTCGAACTCGCGACCCAGAGGTGTAGGGCATGTGGTAATATGTCGGTACAGCTTAAACCACTAGGCCACCGTGGCTCCTTGTATCAAACAAAACAAAAAATAAAGGTTTTTGTCTTCCTCTTGAAAATACCCTACTGGTGTCATGTATGGGTGACATGAATGTACAAGTTACTCTGTGAGTATGCTGGTTTATGTAATCGGGACAATCAGGGTGTTAACTACGTTTGTTGCTAATACTGCACAGTAAAAGGGAATGATGGATAACGGGTGATATGTATATATATTTAGTGTGTTTTATATGAAAACAGCTCGTCTATCTTGGAGGTGGACACGTTTTATGTATAATCACAATCTGTGTGAGCTAACTGGTAATTAATGATGGCATCCATTCGTAATCGTATAATGACCAAGATTGAGACACACAGAATCACACCCTTGAATACCGTGCACCCGTTTGTATATAAACAACTGACACTTACAGGGATATCTTACATGTATATTTAGTGTATTTTATGAGATCTAGTGTATGGATGAGAGAATCATGGGAAATTTTATGTATTATGTGAATTTGTTTGTATCATGGATGATTTGGTGTATGATAGGGGATTTTGTGTACTATATGGAAATTTCATTACTGAAAAAGAGATAAGAAATTTTCTAGTGTCTTGTGGGAGATTTAGTGTATGAGTGGGATATTCATTGTAATAACAGAGATTCTATGTATTTTAGTGTTTTATAGGTGATTTGGTGCATGGCAGCATTCAGAATCATAGAAGATTAAGTGTATTATGAAATTGAATTTGATAAGAATACTGTTTTTATAACATGAGATATAAAATTTGAAATGACGTTGATCCATATGATTACCCCTTTAAGAAGACAGGTTGAAGAATGGTGTGTAAAACATATCAGTCTATCACTTGTCTCCTGCTCTCAGGAGAATAGTATGTTATTGATTGTCCCAGACAAAATGAATGGCTTATTACCATGAGCAACAACAACTTAAACCACGACTGCAGGGCTATGACAAGGACATTGGCAGTTGCTCCAAACCATAATTATTATAACTGTACCACCTACCCCCACCACCACCTCCCTCCCATAACGACAACAAGTGAAAGCATGACTACAGAACAGTGATTGGCCAGAGCTTTGGCAGTTGGCTCTATTGACCCATGGCATGCAAACAAAGATTGTTAAGGTCAAAGTAAACATAACAATGGTTGAACATGGTCAAAGCCAACACAACCATGGTTGGACATGGTCAAAGCCAACACAACCATGGTTGGACATGGTCAAAGCCAACGCAATCATTGTTGGATGCAGACAAAGTAAACATAACAATGGTTGAACATGGTCAAAGCCAACACAACCATGGTTGGACATGGTCAAAGCCAACACAATCATTGTTGGATGCAGACAAAGTAAACATAACAATGGTTGGACATGGTCAAAGCCAACACAACCATGGTTGGACATGGTCAAAGCCAACACAACATGGTGATGCGACATGGTCAAAGCCAACACAAACAATGGTTGGACATGGTCAAAGCCAACACAATCATGGTTGGACATGGTCAAAGCCAACACAATCATTGTTGGATGCAACAAAAACAAACATGGTTGGACATGGTCAAAGCCAACACAACCATGGTTGGACATGGTCAAAGCCAACACAATCATTGTTGGATGCAGACAAAGTAAACATAACAATGGTTGGACATGGTCAAAGCCAACACAACCATGGTTGGACATGGTCAAAGCCAACACAATCATTGTTGGACATGGTCAAAAAAACAACACAACCATGGTTGGACATGGTCAAAGCCAACACAACCATGGTTGGACATGGTCAAAGCCAACACAATCATTGTTGGATGCAGACAAAGTAAACATAACAATGGTTGGACATGGTCAAAGCCAACACAATCATTGTTGGACATGGTCAAAGTTAACAAAATCATGGTTGGACACGGTCAAAGTTAACAAAATCATGGTTGGACTCGGATGGCCAAAGTCAAAACAACCATGGTTGATCTCGGATGGCCAAAGTCAAAACAACCATGGTTGATATTATAAGTCACAGTCAATACAACCATGGCTGGACATATTCAAAGCCATCACAGCCATGGTCTTTAGGATATCATTAAGGTATCTGAGGTCCAATGTGGTTTTGCCACACAAGTTTTACTATGACAAGAGCAATAGGTTTTAGAAGATTGTATTCTGCTTACTATTGTTGTTATAAAGCTGCTAGTCATGAGCAAAAATTTAACACACATTTTCCTGAAACGAATTTCAAGGTAAAAATGTTCAAGCTGAGATAAATCTTAATTGTCTTAGGCATTTGTTTCTTTATATAGATATTTGAATGCTAAACATTGGTGTTACAAATCACTGAGTGCTCTCCTTATAGTTTTTTGTTTTGCCAATAAAGTGATGCTTAAAATGGAGCAGAAAAATGCCTTTGCAAACCCACAAATCAATCATAATTGACACCCAGATTTTACCATCTGCTGCTATGAAGTCTAGATTTAGTCTTGATTCTAATGCTCAGATTTCGCTCTTCATTGTTCTGAAGTCCATTCACAATTGTTGCCTGTCAGCTCATTCACAATAGAAACTTTCATTTTAGTTTTGATATGAAGTCTTATCAGTATTTGATGCCTATGCACTTTTTCTCCTCTCCTGATCTGAAAATTTCATTCAATTGCGTTGATGCCATCATCGCCACAGTTATAGATTTACCGATATTTGATCTTGATGTCATATAATTTATTATCTATTTAAACTTTCACATAAATCAGTTACAGTCTTGTAAGCTGTCCAATTTGAGTATTAAACAATTTGGTAAAAATCCATGGAATTCACAAAGAGATGGATGCTAAGATTTCTGGCGATTAAAGTCTATGCAGTTTACTCACACATGTAGGAGGGTATTTTTCATTAAAATAGATAGCAAAAATTGAATTAAATTTTCAATGTTAATAGGGACACATACTACGCGTTTATAGAAGTTTTATGGAGATACTTGCATTATATTTAATAGAGAAAGAAATATTTTGGGTATGTAATACAAAGATAGGTACACCGCAGGACTAAGGCACCCGACTGTCCACACCATAATCACTTATGTAATAAAGCATAAAACCAGGGATTTAATGATCATACTTATATTGTCTACACAACTGCTTTCTCCTTTCAACATCTATGCTAGAAATTTCAGAAGGTATCATAATTCATGAACTTTATGTAAAACTATTTAAACTTGCACTGGCCCGACTTGTAGTGTGAGAGAAAGCGAGATTAGATAATGCAGGTTTTATGCCTTTGTCGTACAGATGGTAAAAGAATTTGTAACAAGTTTATCAAAAATTCTGGTATCAAGTTTCCAGACATAATAGCTGCTGTCTACCTTTTAAATATTTAGGAATCAGCCTAAATGCATTTTATATATATTTTGCATGTCATCGTGACATTAATTTGTGTGTTGAGCATTAAACCAAGAAAGGCAACTCTTATTGTATGCTCATACTGTACCTCAAGTTAATTAAGCTTAAGACATTTAGACTCTTTTAAATCAAATCTGTATTAGTCAATTAACAGGTACAAAATGTGTTGTTTTTTCTTAAATTTAATTTTGTTTGACTACCTGGTGCTTGAAATTGTCTTAGACATTTTCTTTCTCTTCTAATAATCAACAATAGTTATGTCTCCTTTTATTACCATTTTGGATCAATTTTCCTGATAATGAAGCATAAATCCAAATTGTATATTTTTTCGATCTATTGAGGTGATGACGACTCATGATCAGTTGAACTCGTACGTCTTTTCCTGTATGATATAGCATTCATGTGAAACCATTTATAACAGGAGTGGAGAAACTGTAGCAGTCATACAGGGCTTGAACCTAGGACGAAACCTCCAAACACTAGCTGAATTAATGCTCTACCGGTTTAGCTACCTGGTCACCGATGATTGGCCCAGTCCAATCCCACTATCCTCCTCCCTCATTTTTCAAAGTCTTTGCTCTTGACACTTCTTTTGGGATTTTTAAGTCACCTGAGACAAAGTCCCAAGTGACCTTTGCTAATCGCCTTTTGGTGTCCGTCGTCGTGCGTCATGTGTCCCTAAACAATTTACATTTTCGTCTTCTTCCTCAAAATCGCCGAAGCAATTTCAATGAAATTTTGCACAAACCTTCTGAGGCATAAGGCCAATCAAAATTGTGAATTATATGACCCAAACCCCCGAGGGGGCTGTGGGAGGGGCCAAAAGGGATAAAATGGCTAAAATTTCAAAAATCTTCTTCTCTACTCACAGATGTGGTAGAATCAAATACTGTTCATAGATAGAAAGTTCTTAAGGTCCTTTACAAAAATTGTAAATTATATGACCCTGGGGTCTCAGGTTTCCCCCTGGGGAGGGGGTTAAGTTTGTTTTAGTTTATAAAGGGAAAACACATTTTTGAGCATTATTTGGTCATTTGTAATAGGAAATTAGTCAAATGTTGTCAGAAATATTCCTATGAAATGGCCATTGAATCCTATTAACAAAATGTCCATGACTGACCCCCAGGGGCCTTAGGGGTGGGGCCAAAATGGGTCAAATAGGCTAAAACTTCAAAAATCTTCTTCTGAAATCATGGAACTGGTAGAATCAAATACTGTGTGATCTTCATAGATTGGAAGGTCTTTCAAGGCTTTTTAAAATTGTGAATTTCATGGCCCTGGGATCTCAAATTTTCCCCCGGGAAGCGGGTCAAAATTACTAAAGTTTATATAGGAAAAACACATTTATGAACATTATTTGCTTAGTTTTAAGAGAAAATAAGTCCAACTGGGTTAGAATTATTAGCCTGAAATAGCATATTAACACCATATCCATATTGGTCCTGGCTGACCCCCAGGGACCAGAGGGGCAGGGCCAAAATGGGTCAAAATGGCTGAAATTTCAAAAATCATCTTCTGAATTCACAGGTTTGATGGAACCAAATAATCTTCATAGATCAAAAAGTGAAATTTATAAAATCACTGACACTGACTGACTTCTAGTTAGGTTTTGTTGTTTAACGTTGGAATTTTAATGCATAGATGTTTGGTAACATAATACACTAACTATCTAAATGAAAAACAAAAAATAAAAATTCTAATACGAAGGTTCAACTTTAAAGTTTATTCTAATTTGTAAATACCTTTTACAGATTTGAATCAACTTTGCAATGCTCTTTCTATATCAGCACTCAGGTGATCGTCAAGGCCTCTTGGGCCTCTTGTAATTGGATTTGCACCAATTCTGTATCAGTAAAGAAAATGTGGTGGTAAGACCAGATGCTCTGTAGAGTGAGCTACCTGGTCTCTGATCATCTGCCTGGTCCAATTCAAATACCCATATACCATATTTGATATTTGTCACTTTTAATGAGATTATCTGTACTTTATCGTAACACCTGGATTTTTAACACATAAATATGTTTACCATTTAACAGGTATGGTGTTCCATGGTAAGGAGTGAGACGACCTGTTCCCTATGTGACCGGGGTATACTACAGTGTCAGAAGATCTCGGGGATCTATGCTGTGAAGTTCCTAAGTGAGGGCTACCATCCTGTGGTAGATATACCAGCAGGGGCATGCAACATCAATATCACCGAAATCAAAAACAGCAGGAACTACCTTGGTACGTAGTCTGTGTTCACTCATAATTACATAGTTATCCACCTTTGTGGGTAAAATATTAATTTGGAATTCATGTGTTTGTGAACCAAACATAATACTCTCCAGAGAATTTGGCTCTCAAAATAATGGCATCACAATGGATACCTACCTGAAGGGGTAAGGGAGGTAACTCTGCATAATGCAAGGACGAAAAAGGATTATGATTGATTCTTCTGCAACAAAATGACCACAATTACCCTATCATATAACATGGAGTGATATCAAAGCCACAGATTAACTGTTTAGGGAAATATCTATGACAGAGACTATACATTAAGGAGGGTAGTCGACACCCTAAGGGAGATAATTCTTACACAAATCACAAGCAGATTATAAATATCCTCAAGGAAATAAATGCAATATAAATCTAGAAATGTTTGTAAAACATAAAAACTCCTTCCATCATATTACAAGTAGATCCAATGAAATAGTGTATGATTGCCAATCTAATTAATGTGACAATACACATAAGTGACCATGGTTACTGAGTGGTTAAGTCTGTCCCATCACTTTACCATTTATCCTCCACCTCTGGATTGTAAGGTTCAAATTCTATATAGGGCAGTTAATACCAGTTACTAGCTGCAGGTTGGTGGATTTTCTCTGGTTACTCTGGTTTCCTCCACCATCTAAATTTAATTGGCCCGTCCTTAAACAACCCTGTCTGTACTATAGGTTAATTATATAAGGGTGTTAAACTTATCAAACAAAAAACAAAATGGGGTACTAGGATATATATATATAAAGGGAGATAAATCTAATACAAGCAATAAAAGATAATTGACAACCTTAGGTTAACTTAGGTTATTTTTCTGCATTAAGAAATATGTCATTTTAAAAACATTTTTGTGAATCCCACATGTTTATATCTCGATTTTACAGCTCTGAAAGTTAAGAACGGACACTGGATATTAAATGGCCGATGGACACAACAGGAGCCTGGACTGTTCCCTGGACCGGGGACCCAGTTTAGGTATGACACGGACAACTCCAGGTGTCCTAACGAGTGTATCTGGGGACGAGGACCACTCACACACAAGGTCACTGTACAGGTAGGTCTAACTCATTACTGTATTTATTAATTAATCACCATTCATCATTGTAAATTACAACAAGGATTTTTTTTTCTTTTCTTAAACATAATACTCAACATCACTTTGTGGATTCCCACCTCTCTCGATCTATGCTTAGTTGCTCCTTTGACCAAATCAATACAGTCATTATCTGTTAATTACCATTCCTTGTGAGTACGATATACCGTATTGTAAATTACAATTACAAAGTTTTTCGCTCACTTAAGCGAAGGTGAGTGATACATGCCCTATGTGCCTCTTGTTTATAGACTTAATACACAACTTTATGGCATCCCACCCTCCCTTTTTTCCACCTTTCTCCACCTTTGTCTGGCTGCCTGTTTGCCTTATCCAGAAAAGGGAGAAAAATCTAATTCTCAGTTTGGACAGTTTGTTACAACCTACTATTATTAGAGCTATATTGTATGTAATCTTTTATTATGTTTGAATATACATGTGCATGTGTGCACACACTAATTCTGTTTCTTTTTTTGTGTGGTTTTTTTATTCCCTCCCAGCTATCATCATACACAAGGACAAATGAAGGTATCACATACGAGTTCACCCTGCCCCCTGGTGTAGAGTATACACCTCCAACAAATCTCGCCCCTGTGCGTCAGAACGCTCACAGACATCGTCACCATCATCGTCGTCGTCAACACCACTCATCATCAAACTCACAAAATCTATCCAGCACCCCTCAGGACCATAATGTAGAACTTTCTAGTGTAAAAAGTATTCCAAGATTTTCTCAACAATCGGTTGTGCAGCCATCTACATATTCAGGGTCAAATGTTCGAGTCGACCAACAGCAACAGCCAGGAAATATTCGACTGCAACCTCATCCTGAATATGTATCACCCGTGGAAACGAATTCAGGTTACCAGGCATTAGGGTCAGCTAAACATAGTGTTAGATACGGAGTTATTCCTCAGTATGCTGACCACACGGAAGAACTGACCACTGTGGACAGAGAGACAAGTCGGCCACTAGAGATCCCGACCGGTGCTGGAAATTCTCTTGTCCTCCAAAGTCTGTACTCATGGAGGATTAGTGGTTTTACCGCCTGTACTCACACCTGTGGATCAGGTAAAGTAACTGTACTCACACCGGTGGATCAGGTAAAGTAACTGTACTCTCACCTGTGGATTAGGTAAAGTAACTGTACTCACTGTACTCACACCGGTGGATCAGGTAAAGTAACTGTACTCTCACCTGTGGATTAGGTAAAGTAACTGTACTCACACCTGTGGATCAGGTATTGCAGCTATAGAAACACTGAGCAACCTGCCGTGTAGTATTGCCTGGTTTGTCACAGAATGTACTAGTTCTTACAAGGTTACCTCCCCTTAAGTTTGAAACTCGAGCTATTATAGCACCTTTAGAATCCATTTAAAGCTCGATCCATTTAAAGCTCGATCAGTTTCATTGATGATTTCAATGTTGTAGAGACTTATGGATTGTTTCCAATGATTTCTAAGTTAAGTTTCTTAAATATTAATCCATTTTGATTAATATTGAACATAGACACCGTACAAAATGACCAACATTGCTTATACTCATATTTATAAAAAAAAATCCTTTTCTTCTTCATATTGACCTGTATCTTTATTTTGAAGATAATTGACTTTTGATGGTCAAAATCTTCAGGAAAAAGTTCCATTTCTTCCTTTATTATAATCTAATACGTACAGCTCATTAGATATTTTAATCCAGATATCTTACTTTGTCGGATACCTGTACAGGTACACAAGAGACAGAGATTGTCTGTGTGCTGAAGACGACCCAGGTCCAGGTAACAGACGACAACTGTGATGTATCACTACGCCCCCTCAAACAGACCGTCAGATGTAATAAGTCACCATGTCCGCCACAGTGAGTTAATTGTTTATCCTAATTCACAAACACTCTATGCTTGTGATGAATTGTATCAGTTACTATAATGTTCATTATGTAGTTGAAATTGTATTCTGACTTTGTAGGATATAGAGTTATCTGTCCTTGCAGGTAGGTGTCTATTGTGATATTATCATTTTTGAGCGAAAATCATACAAGGACAGGAAACTCTGTAATATGCAAATACAGAATAGATATCATTATGATATATGATTCAATGGTCAGAGAATCATATGGGTGCATTCCAATGTAATTTTGCTGTATATCATTGTGTATCTGAGCCTACAAATGATTAAGAAAATATTTTACTATACCCAGGTAGTTTCATAATACTTATCAAGTGAAACAATTAACACACAGCATTTTATTAAAATGATTTATACTCTAAAATAATCAGCAAACAACATATTCGACCCTATGAGCACCCAATCCACCCTTTTTGAAGCTTCAATTTTACTGACCTCAATTTAAATGCAGAACAAAAATATGAAAACCAAAAATTTCTTTATTTGATTTCTATAAGTAGCACCCAAGACACTTATTGGGTCAGATAATGTGTGTTATATTCTGGTAAGTGTCTTTTGTCAAGGTGATGTTTTCCACATCACTGCCAGCCTAAGGAAAGATACATAGACTGACACCTTATATGACAAAAAGAATGTTTTCCCAAGCTGAATTCTTTTACAACTTTAACCTGTGCTTTTGTGATTTAACTGCAGGTTTTTCGTATAAATTAATGTAGAATTAAAATCAACTTCAATGTAATTGGTATCAGATTGTAAAGAATAAAATTTTGTCTCTTTTTTTTGTGAATGCATGTTGAAACATTTCTCTTGCACAACGAGACATTGATATGAAAATTGCCATCATTAGATGGATATGTAATTGTAGCATCACATTTTAAAACTCAGACATTATTACAATATCATGAGATGCTAATTGATGTAATAGATGAGTTTGAAATGTATTTACCTGAAACCTAATCATACCTGTAACACTATGTTTATCCATACACTCGAATGACATGTAAACAGAATTGACACTATCATACCTGGTAGTTTTTTTTACGTAATTACCTGTGACATGTATATAGGATGACATTATAGAGCTACCTGATGGCTTCACCTGTTGACGAGTTGATGGGAAGGCAGGTAAGTTTAAACATGGAGGTGGGACGTTTTACCGCCCATTCAGTACATGCGACCTTGTCTTGGTGACAAGATTACATAGATTAACATGTACCTGATACAGGGGAACATGCCGCCCACCGGAGGTTTTTATAGTGCAACTTACAACTCTCACACAGGTATCAAATAGGTGACATGGACAGGTGAAAAAACACAGGTGAAAATTAACGTCTCAGGTCTAATCCATGGTAAGATATGCCATTAGTTAGTTTGACTGGAAACGTTTGTCCCTATCTGGCTGTGAACATTTCATAGACCTCTATCGATGCATTGGGTGACTTCTCTCAAACAAGAACTTGCATGGGTGGTCCAGATCCAATGCTACTTTATCACAGTTGCTTTTCATGATATATGATTAGATTTGTAAAGTTTCCTAACCAGACTTCAACAAGTATATAGGGTCACCTGGCCAACCATGTGGGCATTCGAAGATTCTACAGTTAATTTCCTAGCTTCCACATTAAGACTTACATCTTGCATGGTCATGCAATTAAATAATGTTGTAAGCTTTTTAGGGCAACAGAAATATGATATTGTAAATTAACTTCTTATTTGTTTTACATTCTTACAGCCGATTGAGATAATTTAAGGATAAAAGTTTTGTACTGCAGCCATCTTTTTTTTATTCTTTCATGCATATATCATCTTGACCAGATCACATATATACATAGAGATTGGCAACTCCTCCATTTTTACGACTGGCAGATGTACCTCTGTTTTTGCTTAGAGCTTTTTAGATTAACTCTTAAATAGTTGAATATAAAAGAATAACATTGATATGTTGTAAAAGTTCAGTAATTTTCAGATGGTTTTTGTACGACTTTGGATAGAAAAAGTAATATTTTAACTTGTTTATTAATAAAAGAAAACACACTTCCGGTTTTGAATGCCTGATTTCCGGAAAAAACAGGTAAAATTGCCTATTTTCGTGCTTTCAAAAATCATATTAAATAACATCAATCGGGAAAACTGATCACATCAAACCACGATATTTGTTTAAACTTTATGTTGATGCAAAAATATCATGTTTTAAAGAATACACTTAAAAGTAGTTAGCCAAGGCAAAATGCCTATAAACCGGAGGTCCCTCTGCCTGTCAACAAAGACAAAGAAGGAGTTTCCAATCTCTATGTATATATGTTTCTGTCTTGACTAGCCTATCACTTTTTACATTCTTATATATATAAGAGTTAGTTCCCTTCGTTTTACTGAAGTTCAATGTAGCATCACAGTAATATAATTAGGTCACAACATCACAGGTTGTAGGTCAGCTACCAGAAGTAGCTCAACATGACATACATTTTATCTTTGACCTATACTTAAAACGTATTTAAAAGAACTGGAGCTAAGCATTTGTAATTGTGCCAGGTAGTATTATACAAATATTGACCTGTTGTCAGGTGGATTCGGTGATTTATCAACTCGAGGAAGTGATATTACCAGAGGCCAAAGGCCGAGCGTTATATCGCTTTTGAGGGTTGATAAATCACTGTATCCACCTGAAAACAGGTCGATATCTGTTTTATTATATGGCATTTACATGATGTAAACTATTTGACTACATGTATATGTACATTGTTTTCCTTTTCTTGATATTGAGTAGCCCTTCTCCCCGGTATTCAATATTCCTGTTGAATAATTTTGAAGGGGAAAATGAAGACTGATAATAGCAATAAAATAGAGAAAACACCACTTGATACATTTTACTTATTATTTGAAAAACCTGACAAAAATGTACACACAAATATTGGCAGGGTCACCTTGTTTCCAGTAAACCTGCTGCTCTCTGTCATTATTATATAATCTCGCTGAATGATGACTTCACAATAGATATTTAACGTCACGGAAATTCCCTTTACGCTATATTTGGGTACAACCTGGACCCATTGGAATCTTATATCAACCTGTGGAGTGATTGTGACATCATTTTACATGACGTCATAATGCAAAATTTCTTAAATTGGGTACCATCTGGGGGTTTTGGAATCTTATATCAACCTGGGATGATATCACAATGCATCGTGCAGAATTTTCTGGTGGATATCGTATTGTATCGTGGCGGGAAAGTGTAGTTTCAGCCAATCAGGAGAGAGCAAAACACACAGCCATATAAGAAATATATATATCTGTATCAACAAAGTGTAACAATGTGTATTGATATCAGGAATCTATAGAAAATCCTGCAATGTCACCACGTTTTAGATACGTAAGTGATCAAAGGACCCTGATTTTGTAGGTGGGAGCTCCATCCCTGGTCGGACTGCTCCGTGACATGTGGGCGGGGCACACAATCACGCCGAGTGGAGTGTCGCAGAAGAATCTCCGGAGAGAACCAGATCAGTGTTTCCGCGTCACTCTGTGATGCAAATGAAAAGCCTGCCATTGTACAGCAGTGTGAAAATGATCCCTGTACACGATGGAGGACTGGGAACTGGGGACAGGTACTGTAATCCTTATGTAACAATAAGTATAGAGGGGTGATTATGTTTTATTTCCTTCAGTAGCAGCCAGGGAAATATAAAGTCTACTAACTAAGTTTAATAAGATGGAGAAAAGCCTTAGAACCTGAATAAAGAGAAAGCTAACAATATATCTGAATTATAATTATGACAAATGGGACTGAGTGTTTAAAAGATATTTTTCATTGTTTATTTTATTATAATGACTGATTCCTGAATTTATGAAACTTGAAAACTGAACTGAATAGGTGCCACGTGTGTTTGTGAATTTATTATAATTTTAATTGACAATTTGTTTGAATTGGCACATTTCAGTTCAATCCTGTTGATGCAATAAATGTCTTAAATTGTGTTAAAAAATGATTAGTTAATTAATGATATTATATACAATTTAAATGATTTATTGATTTTGGTGTTTGTGTACTAAGTGTAATTTGTTGTTTATTGAGAAAATAATTACAAAGAAGAGGATTTTGCGCAATTGATTTATCTTACAGTTATTTAAAAAATAGATACATCCTGTTTTCAGTGTTCTGTAAACTGTGGTACTGGAGAGAAACGAAGAACAGTTCAGTGTTTAGATTCTCGAAACAGACCAGTGAGGGCAGAGCTATGTGACTCCCCGACCCCCAGGGATGTGGAGTCATGTAATCAGGGGCCTTGTGAACACCACTGGTTCTTCTCAAAATGGTCACATGAGGTAATCTGGATAAATTCTTAATTCATATGAATTCATTTGAATAATGAATACAGTTTAGAATCGACATATGCCTTTCACCCATTTGAAATTGCTTTTATTTGCGGGTTTTAAATTTAGGTATATTCACCAGCGAAATTTATTTTCACAAAATTAAATATCTGTAAATAAAATGGAGGAATTACAAGTAAGATAAGCAGTAAATTGACAAATGAACAAACATTTTCTGCCCAAATATCAAAGAGGAAATTGAATTAGAAAATTTCCTCCCCACAAAATTAAACAACTACATGTAGTATACAATACAGTACAATGAATGATGGGTTCCCATGTATTTGGGCTCAATTCATTCTCCACAAACATACAGTCATGTATAATACCATAAACATATACATTTTGTATATATATAGAGATTGGAAACTCCTTCTTTGTCTTTGCTGATGGCAGAGGGACCTCGAGTTTATAGGCATTTTGCCTTGGCTAACTACTTTTAATTGTATTCTTTTAAACATGATACTTTTGCATCAATACAAAGTTTAAACATTTTATCATGAATTGATATGACCAATAGAAACGATTAATATGATTTAATATAATTTTTGAAGCATGAAAATAAGCAGTTTTACCTGGTGTTTTGACAATCAGACAATCAAACCGGACATGTATTTTGTTTTATTAGCTAGTAGATAAGTTAAAATATTATTTTTTGTTTCCAAAATCACACTCAAATCATCTGAAAATTACTGAACATTTTGATCATATCAAAGTTATCCTCCTGCATTTAACTATATTCAGGAGGATATCTAAAAAACCCTAGGGACTTACAGAGGTACATCTGCCAATCATAAAAATGATGGAGTTACCAATCTCTCTGATATATGTTTCTGATAATACAAAGAAGTTTATATATATACCAACTCCTAAGGAAAAAAACATGTATAACAAAGTTATATTAATTTAAAGACTGTCTTCACAAAGGATCAAACTCAGGACCCCTGGATTTCTAGTCTGATGCTCAACCGACTGAGCTAAAGAGAAGTTCTCTCTAGCTGAGAGGTATATTTTGACTAGTATTTACCAAAATTGCATGCAAAAAGAGTTGATTATGTTTGCAAAGAATGAAAATTGAGAGGAATATGTTGGAAGCCATCTTTAAGATGATTATTTGTTGAATTACAGTGTTCAAGTTCGTGTAGTGGAGGAGTACAGACCCGCAGTGTCCACTGTGCCACGATCCGCGGCCACAAGGCCCTCGACCTTGAATGTGACTTTGATAGTCGACCAAGTGACCAACAGCGTTGTAAGAACAGTAGAAGTACTCGTCACTGTGGTTATAACTGGTTCGCTGGCCCCTGGAGTCAGGTAGGGGGACATAACTCTATCTATCATACTGTTTAACCTTGTTTAAATACATATTTCTATGACTGTTTTGTTTTGATCAACACTTTGACCATAGCTTTGATGTTTTCTCATTTATAAGTAGACTTATTTGAGTACTCAAATTATTTTAAGATTTACCATCTTTAAGATCTTTTGAGCTCGAAAAAGGTTTTGCATATATTATCATTATAATTACCATGATGTCATTAATAATAGGAAACTGATATTGTCACAATTAAAATAAAGTGTTCATGATTACATAATGTACATTTGTATATACATGTATATAAATCAATATATTAGAAACAAAACTTATTTTAAGTGGATGTGATTCTATATATATTTCACCCTATATTCAGAAGATGTACATTATATTATATACTGATATTGACATGTCACGGTTATGTTATGTAATATAGAACTGGTTTACATTTCAGTGTTCCACATCCTGTGGCGATGGTGTAAAGTCGCGTCATGTCTTGTGTTTGACAGCAGGAACCAATCAGAACAGTCGAGCTGTGTCACATGATCTGTGTGATAACAGTACCAAACCAGTATCCCAGGAGCCCTGTCACAAGTCTTCCTGTGGGGCACAGTGGCACATGTCCGAGTGGTCACAGGTAACAGAACTATCTCCCTTCTATCTGTCAGAGTAGAACCAGATGACAGAGTTATCTCCCTTCTGTCAGACATAATAGACAAAGATTACAAGATTATCTCCCTTTTATCAGTCAGATAAGTGACAGTTAACAGGGTTATCTCCCTCTATCAGACATATTGAACACATGTAACAGGGTTACATTTTAATCTGGGTTTAACTCCTCCTCCCTTCTGTCAGTAAGTGAACGCATTTAACTGGGGTCCCTTCTATCAGTCAGTGTGAACACATTTAATTGGGTTACCTCTCCCTTCTATCAGTCAGTGAAAACGCATTTAACTGGGTTACCTCCCTTCGTATCAGTCAGTGAACACATTTAACTGGGTTTACCTCCCTTCTACCGGTCAGTGAACACATTTAACTGGGTTACCCTACCCTCCTATCAGTCAGTGAACACACCTTCTAGGTTGGGTTACCCTCCCTTCTATCGGTCAGTGAACACATTTAACTGGGTTACCTCCCTTATATCAGTCAGTGAAACGCATTTAAACTGGGTTACCTCCCCTTCTATCAGTCAGTGAACACATTTAACTGGGTAATCCTCCCTTCTATCAGTCAGTGAACGCATTTAACTGTTACTGGTCGTTTTAACTGGTTCCCTTCCTATATGTCAGTGAAGCACATTTAACTGGGTTACCTCCCTTCTACAGTCCAGTGAACTTATTTAACTGGGTTACCTCCTTCTATCAGTCAGTGAACACATTTTAACTGGGTTACCTCCCTTCTATCAAGTCAGTGAACGCATTTAACTGGGTTACCTCCCTTCTATCAGTCAGTGAACACATTTAACTGGGTTACCTTCCCTTCTATCGGTCAGTGAACACATTTAACTGGGGTTACCTCCTCCTATCAGTCAGTGAACACATTTAACTGGGTTACCTCCCTTCTATCGGTCAGTGAACACATTTTAACTGGGTTACACCTCCCTTCTATCAGTCATTGAACACATTTAACTGGGTTACCTCCCTTCTATCAGTCAGTGAACACATTTAACTGGGTTACACTCCCTTCTATCGGTCAGTGAACACATTTAAACTGGGTTACCTCCCTTCTATCAGTCAGTGAACGCATTTAACTGGTTTACCTCCCTTCAATCATGAAGTCAGTGTCAGTGAACACATTTAACTGGGTTACCTCCCTTCTATCAGTCAGTGAACACTATTTAACTGGGTTTACCTCCCTTCTATTGCGTCAGTGAACACATTTAACTGGGTTACCATCCCTTCTATCAGTCAGTGAAACGCATTTAACTGGGTTACCTCCCTTCTATCGGTCAGTGAATCGCATTTAACTGGTTACCTCCCCCTATCTATCGGTCAGTGAACACCATTTAACTGGTTACCTCCTTCTATCGTTCAGTGAAACACATTTAACTGAGTTAAAACTCCCTTATATCAGTCAGTGAAGGCATTTAATGGTGTTAACTATATTTCACCCTATATTCAGAAGATGTACATTATATTATATACTGATATTGACATGTCACGGTTATGTTATGTAATATAGAACTGGTTTACATTTCAGTGTTCCACATCCTGTGGCGATGGTGTAAAGTCGCGTCATGTCTTGTGTTTGACAGCAGGAACCAATCAGAACAGTCGAGCTGTGTCACATGATCTGTGTGATAACAGTACCAAACCAGTATCCCAGGAGCCCTGTCACAAGTCTTCCTGTGGGGCACAGTGGCACATGTCCGAGTGGTCACAGGTAACAGAACTATCTCCCTTCTATCTGTCAGAGTAGAACCAGATGACAGAGTTATCTCCCTTCTGTCAGACATAATAGACAAAGATTACAAGATTATCTCCCTTTTATCAGTCAGATTAGTGACAGGTTACAGGGTTATCTCCCTCTATCAGACATATTGGACGCATATAACAGGGTTCATTCAGAGTACACAAGAATAACAGGATTATCTCCCTTCTATCACTCAGTGAACACATGTAGCTGGGTTACCTCCCTTCTACCGGTCATTATGTGGAAACAGGTAAATAATGGACACAGGAAATAGGGTTGTCTCACTTCTATTCAATTGTGGTCACAGGTAACAGCTAGGGTTATCTCACCTTACATCGGTACACAGGTAACAGGGTTATCTTTTTCTATCATTCAGAGTGGACACAGGTAACAAGGTTATCTCCTTCTATTAGTCTCAGTAGATGGTTTCAGGGTCATATTTTTCTATCAGTCAAAGTTGTCTCCCCTATATCAGACCAAGAGGTGAATGGATTATCCCACTTCTGCTATAAATGTTATTTCCCTTATATCAATTAAGAGTTGTTTTGATGATGTTTGCATGGTCACCTGCCACTTCAAAAAAACTATAAAGATTTGATCAAGTGTAGTTGTTCTATTTCAATGAATTTTCAATGAACATGGGTCTGTCATAAGGCCTCTATTTGACTGTAAGTCATAAAAATGATTTTTTTTACCTTTGTAGTGCCCTGTGACCTGTGGTGAAGGTCAGGTCACACGAACTGTAATGTGTCTGGATGAGAATAAACAGCCGTCAGTGAGTTGTGACCAGTCAGACCGACCTCCGTCACGAGACAGCTGTAACCAAAGAGCTTGTATTGACAGCTTATCAGACATAGGTAAGAGATTCTGGTCACTTCTTTTCCTTATTTACACATTACAGAGTTATCTCCACTTAGGGCTAGCTATTAATTGTGGCGTCAATATATTTGAGAGTTCAATGTCATATTTTCCAATGAAATTGACATTATTTTTACTCATGAAATACAAGGATGTCACTTTCGAAACATAACTTCTATAACTAAGTGATATTTGAAGACAGAATAAGCTCTCTAAATCTCCCATCTAGAAAATATCTAAATTACTCGTGTCTGTCGCATCCTGTCTTGGCATTTCCCATCCTGGTGTCATAGGGTTAAATATTTCCATCTAAATAAAAAAATAATTTTGTATTCAATTACTTCACTCTTTAAGTTTAAAACATGTAAGCAGTTTTTACCTTTTGTATAATTGTCTTATCAAAACATCACTTTTGATTTTTAAAATTGAAGAAAACTACAAATATATTTGTATACATATTGATATCTCTAATACTTAAATTAAAAATTAATTAAAAAAAATTACTGATTAGCAGCATTAAATGGCAAAGTAGTTAAATTGTTTTTAATGTAACTATAGACAAATGTAGGAGAAGATCTTAAGAAAATGTGACTTAATTAAGTAAAACACTTTTACCGCAAACATAATTATAGTGGATACATGATTATAACAAATTCATGGTAATAGCCAACATGATAATAGTGAATCAATGATTTTAGCAAACATGATTATAGCAAATTCATGATTATAGTGAACATGAATATATGAAATTCATGATTATAGTGAACATGAATATATGAAATTCATGATTATAGTGAACATGAATATAGCGAACATGATTTATAATATGAAATTCATGATTATAGGGAACATGTTTATTGTGAATTCATTATCATAGTATATTTATTTATATTACCCACAAATGTTAATGTATATACTTGTGCCTAATGAAATATGCTTTTAACGAAGTGATTTCATTGGTCTGATAGATTTTTGTTATAACCAAATCTTACTATACAATGTATGTATAACTTAGTCCTTGTATTTTACTTATTTAAATGTCTATTTGACTGTGTAAATGTATAAATACTAATTATATTATGATTTTGTTGTTTGTTTTAGATCCTTCCTGTAAGAATCGCTACAATAACTGTCAGATCGTGGTCCAGGCCCGCCTCTGTCGCTATGGCTACTACAGCGATATCTGTTGTGCTGCCTGTCACCATGAAAACAAAACAAAATGACTCGATCTATAGTCAATGTGATATTATAAACACATATCTGCCTACAAAGATATTCCGCATTCCAGAAACATCGCTTAACACTGTTTGACCTCAGTCAAGGTCAGGAAGAAATATCGCCAAGGGGATGGTAGTGTCAAGGTCATCAAAGGCATGGTTACCTGTAGATACCTGAAGGTCATTGAATCTCGGAGCTCACCATTTTGACCCGAGATACCTGCTTCAGAATGTGTTAAAGGCTTTGTTTCTTGGTGACAGAGTAAAGATTAGCTTTAGGGAGCATGTGTCATAAGCATTGTTAAATATAAATGCAAAAGGTATACGCTGGAGCGACTTTGTGCATTTTCAAGTTCCAGTTTTGCAGCATTTGTGTAAACATGTATAAGTGAGTTATAATATGACTTTTTCAATTGTAATGAGTAAGATAGCTACATTAATCGTGTATTTATTATAACATTTATATATTTATAATTTACTCATAATACTTATAGTATAATGGTGTTGACTATTATTTTAAAAATAATAGAATCAAACTGTCCATCAAGAGATTGAATTTTATAAAAATGTACCCATGAATGTTACACATTATATTTGATTTGATTTGAAAAAAGGACATATGAAAATATTAAAAACAAGGATAAACTATTGAAACATGTATAAATTTGTACTCTCTACATGATTTTATGCATAATTTAGATGTTACTTTGTTGTACATATGTTACATTATCCTTGATATTCCAGGGGTTACTATCACTGTCATAGTATACACCCTGGAATTTTTCATAGCAAAACTGAAGGCTTTTTGTACGACAACAGATGAGATAGGTAGTTGGTCCTTAAGTGTACATGAAAAAAGTAAAAAATATGATAGACTGCAGTTGACTGTATGGCTTTGAAGTTGGGTGTCGCTCTATATATAATCTTGAATGGAAGACTCTGTAGGCCTGTGATTGTAAAGTTTTGTTCTCCTGAAATGCCTTCAGTTTCACTATGACATAGTCCAGGGGTGGATATTATAACATTGATAGTAAACCCTGGAATATGGAGGATAACCTTAGATATCTAAAGTAAGATCAATTTGATGAGAATGAAGATCTTCATTATACATGTACATACCAATGCATTGAATAAGATTTATACTCAGTCTGGTATATAGCACAGAACAGCAGGTATTCAAGAATATGACAATCACAAAACCTGCACTGAAAAAATTATTGTTTTCTTGTAGAAATGTTTTGAGTACAATGTATTGGTTCCCTGTGCTCCACATCTGACTCTTAGCTGTTGAGTGGTTATAAGGTTCCCTACAACTAGCTGAGAGACCTTTGAGTTGCAAGTATAATCCATACCTGAAGGTTGATAGTTTTCTTGGGGTACTCTGGCATTCTTTATCCACAAATCCTGGCCATAAAACATGAAGGATATGTCAATAGTTGAAAAAAAATAAAATGGATCACTGTATATTGCTCTGTTGATACATACATGTATATCCAATGAATATACGTTTTTGAATTTAAAGCAATATTGAAAATGAAAATAAAATCTATGCATGAAGTTGCTTATTTAGTGTCATTACCAAAGTCTATAACTTTCTATTTATAACCCACCAAATCTGTTTTGTGTGCTGACACCAAATCTTCCTGGATTTGAGAGAGAGAGGAACTGTTTGGTACTGACCTTATGTATATAAGTCATGAGAGGTTGGTACTTATGTCTATGCAATTACATGTATAAATGTCATATTTGTGTATTGTAGATATTATTTTATTTCAAAAGCTTTTTCTGTACAATATTTATCAACTGTGCTGTATCCTAGTTATCTCCCCCTTATTCCAGTTATCTCTCCTTTCTTAGTTATCTCCCCTTATTACAGCTCAAGATTAACATATATCATGCACAATGATAAATAAATGAGTTATTTTCCCAGACTTTAAACAGTAATTGTGTTACAGGCTACATTTGTTTCTAAGATGTCATTTATCATCAAACAGGATGTTAAAGCATTAATAGATTAATTAATGGTCTTTTAACTAATATATAATTTGACTATTGGCATTTGTATCTAATGTTATTTATCATCAAACAGGATGTTAAAGCATTAATTAATAGATTAATTAATTAATGGTCTTTTAACTAATAGATATATATAAATTTATGTATATAATTTGTCTATGAAGACCGCACAAGGAACAAAGAAAATTGGTCTGTGAAGCCAGGTGATCTTTATACACAGGGCAGAATTGTGTTGAAATGGATCATTTCGGACCATAAGATCGGGGTATTATTAAGCAGGTAGGTGATCTTTAGTTTATAAAGTGGTGGTCACTAAGTCAGGTTTCACTGTAGCTTCAAGTGTGGTAATCATTTATATTAAGTTCTCACAAACCATCTTAATGATGTTTTCTACTCAACTTAAGTCATATGAAAGTATTTAAAGCTAGTATTACAACTATTACATTATTATGTCTTTAATTCTGCAGTATTATGAACACAAATGTGTCTGTAGCAAAATTTTTTACTTCAGTTACCAGGTTCTGACTGCTGGTCAGTGGTTTTTCTCCTGGTACTCTGACTTTCCTACATTATCTTAACCTTGCCTGTCCCTTTCGGTTACAAGGACATTAAACTATAATCAAACCAAATGAATGATACCCAAGTAAAACTGATGAAATATGCATGAGTACCTTATCAAACAATACACAGGTTATATATCTTGAATACACAATGTGTTATTAGAAATGAACAGAAGAGTTCTAAAACAACTTACACAGATCAGTCAATACAAGCATTAGGAGTAGTAAAAAGCTTTAAAATAAATGATAAATGGACAAATGACAACTCGCACAAGCAGTTGTAGTCTGTTGAGAAAATGTGTTTCAGTACTATAACATTCATTAATTATCAATTAAAGCTTAGTTAATGTGTAATGAAACTGATGTATGTATGAATAATGTAGACAAAATTTAAAAGTTGCTTTGTATATGTATGAATGAGTTTTTTTTATAAAAAAAAGATACGTGAATTGCAAGGATTATTTCCCTTGTCTAAGAAATAGGCAGCCCAGAAGCCTACTCGATTTGCCTCTTTAAAGAAGTCTTATTAGCAGATCTTTCAGCTTTAGATCATATTGAGTGATCAAAACTTAAAGTATAGAAGTAGAAAAGGGCAAAAACATAGCTCTGAGAAGCACAAATTATTGTGATATGTTAATTCTGATACAAAATGCAAACACTGATGAAGTATACATTTTTTTCAAAAAGAATGTAAAATCAAAAAGCATTTGCAAGTTGTGAGTAGCATAATTGCTTTTGATGTGGTTTCTTTTTTTATTTTTACAATCTTTTTGTGATGCAAATAAATTTATTTATAAATCTTTAACACTTTATCTGTATTACAAAAACAAATGAAGAAAATGTTTTATGTGATATTGTAAATTGGATGTAATTGTGTTAATTTTCTCCTTGAGACTATTCTGTTTTAGCATATTGCAGAATTATCTGGCTAGGGGGTAGGTATCATATGGGATTGGAATTATTTTCCGAGTTAAACTCAATGTCATTCTTTTGAAAAGTATGACACTAAAACACTTTACCCAAAACATGTGAGGTCACAATCTAAACTTACCAGAAAGGGCAGATAACTATGTAATCTGTGAATACAGAATATATATTTAACGTACATGTACATATACAAAATATATCAGTTATGTAATAAAACTGATGAATTATGCATGAACCATATCAAACAATAGACAGGTTATATATATTGAATATAAAATGTGTTAATTAAAACTGAACAAGTTCTAAAACGCCTTACACAGATCAGTCAATACAAGCATTTAGGTAGTAAAAAGCTTTAAAATAAATGTATATGTTACTTGTGACGATAACTTAAGTGTTATTCTGTTAAAATAGAAATAAACTATTTTGAGTTACATCTGACTTTTTTTATCAATTATTAATGACTGTGATATAAATATACATCTTATACATGGTCACAGAATGATATGTCATAGTCATTTGCCAACAGGACCATCCGATACCTTGATAGAATGTACCTACTATAGCTCATTATTTATCAGGTACATGTAATATTATAAAAAATATAGATTTTAAAGAGATTTTTTGGAGCGTTTTTTAATATAATGCATATCAGACTCCGATTTCTCCAAACAAACTTCAGTAAAAAAGGCTAAAACAAGCTAACAAACAAAACATAATTGACGTTTGTCCAAAAAAAAATCATATTATATTCCATGTGTTTGCATAAGAGAAAAATACACGTTTTGACGTAAGTCTGCACTTTTGCTTCCAGAATTCAGAGTCTGATCTTCAAGGTCATCGCAATGTCCTGAATACCGGAAATTGTTATCCCGCGAATATAATCTTCTATACGGCAATTGACCAATCATCATTTTGCCTAGTTTCTAGTAGTTTAGATCCTTTGTGGCGTCGTGAGGTTATACCTCTTTATCTGACGCGGTCGTTACATGTACATGTCTGTACCTAGATTTTGTTTGTTTGTTTGTTTGATTATTTTAACGTCCTATTAACAGCCATGGTCATGTGAGGACGGCCTCCCATGTATGCAGTTTACATGTGCAGCGTGTGTGAAGTGCGAGGTGCGTGTTTTGGGAGACCGTGTTATGTTCATGTTATGTCTTCTTGTATAGTGGAACTATTGCCCTTTTTATTGCGGAAAACTACCACTTTTACATAGACTTTGGTGTGTCTCGGCTAGGGAACAGAACTCAGAGCCTACCTCACAAGGGCGAGCGCTCAATAGACGGCCAAAAGTAAAGCGATGTCAAGGGAGACGTTAGGAAGAATATATTCAGTTAGGAAGAAGAGAAAATATAAGATCCTAAATTTAGTCGCCTTTAACGATGCAATAGGGGCTGCAGGTACAATTCTAACGCCCTACCTGCAGGGCTGGTATGTACCAAGAACGAGTACACATACGAAATGGTACATATGTGTCCTAGTGGAGCAAAAACTCACTCGGGGAAAATTTTCGATAATCTTTCGTGGGTTTCCAATTATTTTATGAGTTTACTGATTTATTTTGTCCAAAACAAACATAACTGCCATTCTTAATATAGATCTATCGTACCTCTCGCTCACAAGACGTCAAATTCACAATATGTAGACTTGACGTCGTATACATATATATATAAGATAATGTCTCGCTGAAAATTTGATATTTCATACGGTTTAGTTTTATTGCCTAGTAGGTAAGCAATATAAATCAAGTACGATAAAATACATGCAAATGTTTTTAACAATAGTTTGTATAATCATTACTTTGCTCCTTTAGCAATAATAGACATCAATTGTAGCTCTAAAGACGATACAATTTTCTGTCTAAAAGTCTTTTGAGCTACAATATTGCAGCTAATATGTACCAGTTTGACATGGAGCTAAACTGCATGTGTTTTGTTAAAAATGATATGTTTCCGTATGACCAGTTTTTGTCTGAACTAATACATGTCCTTCGCGGATGATATTTTCACGACCACAAATGTCCCGCGAAATCGCGAACATATCCCCATGAAAATTGCCAGTTTAACGCCTAAGTCTTCAACGTCCTAATTATAATTTATTTCTAGAATGTCCCGACTGCTTTTCAAGTCAGGATTGAATCCATATGCTGAAAAAAGAAATCATTTGGGAAGATTTTAGCACTAATATGCTAGCCTAGTATTAATACATTTATCATACTATACATGTATAGTACATTTTATACCCGGATTTAGAATAGGCAATGCAACAAATTCAGGTACCACATAGTCGAGTAATACAAATATTTTGAACGTGTGACCGGGCCTCTCGTTGACGTTTCAAGTAAAAGCAAAGGCCTTTGACATCACCTTGGCGAACACCTTTGCCGCAGCATAATAACTGAAGAAAAAAATCCTGAAGTTGGTCAATTCGTCTCAAACGAACATTTGCAAGGACTGATACATTGTACACCACAATCGAGGATGAGGGAATAAAATGAGATAACAGTGATATATTGGTCATACACTTCGCAAACCGGCTTTAAATATCGTCAAAACCTGGAATAGAAGCAGAAATCATATCGTGCAAATCAGACCTGGTGCCAAGATTGTAGTGGAGAAAGCCGAAATGATATTGATTGCTAGAGGGACATAAGGGAACCCTGCATTTGTAACTTTCCTTTTGTCCACAAAGGGGTATAGGGTCATATGATAAGCATGACAAGACATACAATTCCATCGAGAAATAGAGTAATAAGGCAATACTAGGAAAACTAATCGCGCCGTAGACAATGCGTTACAGTAATCCACAATCTGAGAATATTTGGATTAAGCTTCCTCCGCTGTGTCATATGCGAGCTCTATAGTGTTCTTTAACGGAACTTTCCTGCTAAGGTCACATGTTGCCAATCAAACATAGAGTTACACATTATGATAGTTTTACCTTTTCTGTACTAAATGACCAGGCGAAGTGCTATAGTTTTGATATAGCTTTGCTGTAATAAGACGTAAGTGAGACGATTGTTGTCGAAATTTCACTTTACAAGAGAACAGTTCCACTATACAACACGAACATACCGCAGTCTCCAAAAACACGCATCTCGCACTTCACACACGCTACACACTGCATGCATGGGAGGCCGTCTTTACATGACCATTGCTGTTAATAGGACGTTAAAATAATCAAACAAACAAACAAACAAAGCTAAGTTTTCTTTTAGAACCCTCTCGGCTAAAGAACTCTTTGTGGACAATCTCTCAAGCATTATTTCAGCAAGGCGCTGATTTCTAGCATCACGTCCCAGACGTTGTCTATTAATAACTTTAGGGCCACCAATGCCATTCAAACAAGCAAGCACAATACGAACAAGTTTATCAATTATTTCTACGAAATAATTCTAAATTAGCTGTTCTTTGAAAAAAAATTCCACGGCTTGAAACGCTTGTAGTAAATTTCAACGATCCAGCGAGTTGTTTGGTACATTGCCTGTCCTGATTAGCTACCAGGGTATCTGGCTTGGATTGCCCTGCAGGTAGGGCGTTAGAATTGTACATGCTGCCCCTATTGCATGATCTTAAAAGGCGACTAAATTAAGGATATTATCTTTCTCTTCTCTTCTTCCTAACCGACATTATCTTTTCTAATGCCTCCCCTCCCTTGGCACCACCTAACTTTTGGCCTTGAATTGAGCGTTTGCCCCTGTGAGAAAGGCTCTGGCTTCTGTCCCCTGGCCGAGACACACCAAAGTCTATAAAGGTGGAAGTTTCTGCTCCTACTTAGCGCTCAGCATACAGTGAATGGGACGACTGGTTTGCCCGTTGTCAGTAAGTGACCGAGTGGGGTGTGTTGCTTGGTGTCTTTGGCGGCATGCTTCAGTGATATAGCACTATAAAAAGGGCAAAAGTTCCACTTTACAAGAAGACACAACATGAATATACCCCAGTCTCCCACAACACGCACCACACCACACACATGGTAGGCCGTCCTTACATGGCCATAGCTGTTAATAGGACGTTGATTAATCAAACAAACAAACTTGTAGTATGACCGCAAACGGAAAATTGGAGAGAGCATCAATGATTGGAAAAAAAACACCGATGTGATATTTAATTGGAAGTCGCTCAGTATCAAACCATGAACATTTAAGGGATGCAGTGTGTTGTTCGTCAAATTTGATTGCTTGCAACATAAGGTAGAAAAATAGCATGATGGGGTTGTTTTAGTACTGTGTTTGCAATCTCCCTTGAAAAGAGCAACTGCTGGATAGATCAATCAAATGATCGCCAAACCACGACCCATAAGGACAAATGTTGGCTTATCAGACGTAGCTGAAAACCCACATGTATATGTTGGCCTACAGCCATGTAGAATGTAATCAAGCGATTTTAATCAAAACTCGAATTTGAAACAATTTAAATTTTCACTTAGATGCATTTCCTTACTTTAAATAATTTGATTAGAAATGCACATTAATGAATAATTTTAGAACATAATAAGTTCATAGTCTCTATACTCCTTAGAAAAAAAATTTCGCTGTTGGGTAATGACTGGCATACTCAGGGGCCTGTACGATAATGATAATGAAATCGGTGTGTTGCATATGTAGTACATGTATATTTGCACATAACACCCCTATCTCCAGAAACCACGTATCAATCCCCTGTGCTGACACAAATCAATTTCCCGCCCGTCCATCTCAGCATGATTTATTCCACCGTGTTGATTAAACGTGCAGGTAATTACGTAAGAGAAGATAAAAGCAGCACTGTACCTGTACACTGAGATTAAAGTTCGCATGTGTCGGCAGGTTTACAGGTGATTACAGCTGACAACAGACTTACTTATTGTCTACGTTATTACCTATGTAATTAATATTATACCGTCTAGGCCGGCAATAAAAATGGCGATGTTTTCCCGTCGATTTTTATATAATTATTGCATGATCGTAAAAAACGACTAAATTTAGGATTTTATCTTTTTTCTTCTTCCTAACTGACTTTGTCTTTCCTAATGCCTCCCTTGGCACCGCCTCACTTTCGGCCTTGAGTTGAGCGTTCGCCCCTGTGAGGAAGGCTCTGGGTTCTGTACCCCTGGCCGAGACATACCAAAGTCTATAAAAGTGGTAGTTTCTGCTCCTGCTTAGTGCTCAGCATAACGGGAGTGGGACGACTGGTTCGCCCGTTGTCAGTATAATGTGACCGGGTGGAGTGTGTGTGTATGTGTGCTTGGTGTCTTTGGCGGCATGCTTCAGTGATATAGCACTATAAAAAGGACAACAGTTCCACTATACAAGAAGACAACACGAATATACCGCAGTCTCCCAAAACATGCACTTCGCATAACATACACGCAACACATCGCATAAACGGGAGGCCGTCCTTACATGACCATAGCTGTTAATTAATAGGACGTTAATTAAACAAACAAACAAACATTTTGCATGCCAATTTCACTGCAACGATATGTCAATTAAACATTCGACATTTGAACATTGACATGAAACTTAGTGATTAAGCTCCTCAAAAGCATATGCCAACCGAATCGTATCACGTAACTGAAGTTAGACACGCCCTGCATGTGGTGAACCAGGTAACTAGCGTAAGTTTACGTTTTCCTTCTAGCTAATATGAGCAAATCATGCTGGTATATGTCCACAGAATGAGTATTTGAAACATCCAATTTACACATAGCCGTAAAATATTGTGTGTATCAAATATTGTAATGTGCGAGCATTAATTTCTTTGTAGATCCAGTCTGCTGAGGTCGACCACATGTTTCTTTATAAAAAATTGTTGACATATTCTCTTGGTTTCACAACTCTTGTGTTACTTCGAGATTGTCGCGACGATGTTCGGAAGAGTTCGGAATGATTCGGCATCTTTCGAGCCTATCTTTCACGTGTACACGTTAAAAAGACTTTTTACTTTTATAATTAAAAATACTTCCAGTTCTGTAACTTTATAAAAAGTGGTAAAAGTAGAAAGTTTAAACCTCGGGCAGACGGAGAAAAATGTGTATAACACTTCAAAGAGTTTTCACTATGACAAAAAAAGAGAAAGTGATAGACCAAACTTTAAGTGATCTTAACACCTTTATTTTTGTAGGCATTTTCAAATATAAAATTGATAAGGCTAGACCATGTCCCATGACTATTCAAAATAACTCCAAGGTGTTTATGTTTATATATATTGGTTACAGTATTGTTTATAAAAAAAAGGTCAGGATGAAGTATATCAGCATTATCTTTATTTGAAATTTAAAGTGCTGTTTTATTTGGGTTAAAAAGAATTACCCATTTATTCACCCATATAGATATTCTATTCAAATCATTATTTAGTATTTCAGCTGCAGCTACCTGATCGTTATCTAAAAGTACAAAAAGGGAAGTATCATCTGCGAAAAATCCAAATCATTTATATATATATATGAGAAATAAATATGATCCAAGTACTGAGCCTTGAGGTACTCCGGCTGTTGCAGTTTTCCATATTGATTTATACCCATCAATAATTACTCTTTGCTCCCTATCAATTAAATAATTAGAAAGTCATTTTAAAATATTATCATTTATACCATATTTTTTTCAATTTATAAGTTCGTCATGCCAAACCCTGTCAAATCCTTTACTAATATCACAAAACACTAATCTGGCTTCTTTTCTTCTATCAAGCTGTTTCACAATTGTATCATATATTGAAATAAGTTGGTTAACAGTAGAGTCTTTAGGTAGAAAGCCAGATTGATTTTTGGAATTATACCATTCGATAGATTTTTAAAAAGATATTTAAAAACAATTTTCTCTAACATCTTACTAAATATTGATGTAACAGATATGGGTCAATAGTTGGATGAATCACTTCTCATCCCTTGCCCTTGTATATAGCTGTAACATTAGCATTTATCCAAATTTGCGGTAAATAACCAAGTTCAATAGATTTATAAAAAATAATATGTAAAGGTTTGATAAGGGATTCAGATACACCTTTGATAAATCTAGGATAAATTGAGTCCGCGCCTGGCGGTTTTTTCACATTGATACTGTTGAGCTGGTCACATACATCTTGCTAAGTTAAACTTTAGAAAGTTAGAAGTTAGAAAACTGGTGTGGGAAAGGAGGAATATCAGTTGGAACATTATCTGCAGTTTTATCAGTGGTAGAGATAGAAGTGAAGAAAGAGTTTAAAGACTCGCACTTATCTATAGGGTGTATTTTTTATTCACCATTGATTTCCAAGGGAAAATCTGTATCATTTTTCTTGTTATTATCAATGACGGATTTAGCTATTCCCAACCATTTACCAGGAGGAAGTTTTATCAATAAGCGAATTTTGTTATTTCAATAAATAATCATGTTCAGCATTTCTAATGGTGATAACAGTATTTCTAAGCTGTCTATATTTTCCCCAAGAAGATGGGGTATTCAGAAGGCATAATTCTAACATCCTACCTCAGTGAAGGCGTTGCTTGAAATGAAGCTCATAAACATGTTTAAATAATTAAAATCCTACTTTTAACATGGGAACGACATATTCTTAGTGCACAGATGATACCATTCATTAAATACGACCTTTTATGCACGTGACCTAGCAAATGTGACCCTAGGATGTAATCATCTTGAGCAGGTTATGTCATTGTCAAGGTCCATATGCAGTACTAAAACATCAATTTCAAACTATCAAATCTTTGAGAAATGCTAGTTTTCAGCAAAAATACTAAAGGTTTTAATGCTAAAATAGAATAAATGCTTAACTAGGTCACTATGACCTACTTTTTGAACTTTACATCAATTTTCAGAACTGAACTTAACAAACCCAACATTTACAGGCAAAATCTGCAAAAATGTTATCTCAATTCTAATATTTAATTAGCATGGACATAATTATAAAAATGTTAATTTGACCTCTGAAATTATCATGAGTGCAGAAAAAAACGGATAATCTAAATAACATGCAATATGCAGCAGACCCTAATGTATCTTCATGCATAATATTTTGCTTATCATTGAGTGGTCGTAAAACGGCCGAAAGTGATACCCCTCCTTTCAAGCAATTCTATCCTGTTTCCCTATAGAGATTTTCATGACTAGTAAGTTTAGTACCCACGGTATTATTCTTGCAGCTTCCAGTTGATTCTAGTTATTGACACTGATGATTTGTTAAGTTGACCCAGACAATATCTGCATAAAATAAAGTGTTTGGAGTGATTTCCTGTCAATGCTGAATTTGAATTTTCTAAGAATGGATGATAAAGAAGATTTTTTGATCATATATGTTGCAGAGGGTAGGTTAATACAAGTACGCTGTTTGACCTTGCAAGTTCTTTGTTCCTTATAGAACGTCAGAATCAGAAACAAGTTAGAGGAAATCTCAAATACTCTGACGCACCCTGTAAATCAGGGGTGAACGTTCGATCCTCCCTCGGGGCTCCAATGTTGCTGGGGGTTTGTTAATACAAGAACACTGTTTAACCTTGCAAAATCTTTATTTCTTTTAGAAAGTCACAACTAAAACAAGTTTAAAGGTATTCTCAAATGCTCTTGCGCAACCCTTTATATAATAACACTAGTTAAAAGAATGAAATACATATACATAATGTTGTTAATGAAAACATGAATTACTGACAATACTTATTACATAATATGTGATAGGTACGTCCATATTACATAGGAACAATTAAATAATTATCTTAACAAACAGGTTGATATATGAAACTGTTTATAGATTTACATTTACAAAATTAAATCTAAGATTTCATACACTATGTATCATAACATTACGTATATAGCATACCGGTAAACTATGCATTTGTGGTATAAAACACATATCACCTGTGTGTGACACAGGGCACTTGCTTGGGTCACGTACTCGATACAACTTGTACATGTGCCGATACGATATAAAGTGTTGGTTCGAATCTACCAAGGACAAAGTAAGAATATTTTATTACACTAGGTTAAAGACATACAAAGGGTTACGTTATAGAATAAATATCGTGATAAGGGCATCCAGGTGAGTACACCTGATGACAAATTACGTATTTCTTAATATAATGAATAATGTATAAAATTATATTATAAATATATTCGCAGATCTTAACGTGGAGCAAAATCAGTGTTCAGAGAGATTGTGCCTAAATAGAATATGGGGATATAAATGGTTTAATACTTAATGCAGGCTTAGATTCTAGTTGCACGTTCAAGTCTGTTAGGACTTGTATGTTGCGCGCAATCGGTCATCTGTCACGTGTCTAAAAGACCAGTATGACGTCAAAGAGCACAGATAAAGAGTGTAAGCGAGTCGTAAGACAGATAACTAAAATACTATTATGTATATTCTTTTTTAAAACTATGAACACAAGTAGGTGACTATCCAAGACGTATGAATACTGTACATTGTAACTATACTGAGATAAAGTAAATGCAATATTAATAAATATCATATTGACGTCATACAAATGACCCTGCTAAGTCTAATCAACATGTTCTATCTTCAGAAAATAATAAACATATATGATTATGTGATTTAACTTCATTTACAGGAACGTCGTTCCTGAATATGGGAATGGGAGGATGGTTTGGCTTATTTTGTTTCCTACTGATCAAGAGAGATTCAGTTTTTAGCTTTGACTAACAGGTTTTCAGACCAGATATATATTTCCCTGAAATTACTATTTAGCAAATCTGCACAGGCATAGGCATGTGGAGTAACGACGATAGCTAATAGCGAAGTGTCATCAGCAAAAAGTTTTATAATACCAGTATTACAATCGCCTATATCGTTAATATATGTTAATAACAACAGAGGACCCAATATTGATTCCTGGGGGACATTATTTACTCCCATGCCTATTGCTTTAAAGTTTATGTGCCGTATTTTTCATACTCCGAATCAGATGACTTTTGATATGTTATTTATTACCAAAAGTTATCAACATTTTGAGAATTACAGTATTTTCAATGCTTACGTTTTAATTTTACGAGTACATATAAGAGCTGAAAATTTAAAAATTAGTCCTTGGTCTACAATTTCATTTAGTGCCACTACATTACCAGGGACTCTGGAACCATTTGAATGATTTCACGGCTTTAACAATATAACTTTAATTTAAAAATTAGTCCCGAGTGCCACTGTTACAGGGTTATTATACCGCAGCCTCCCAAAACATAGTCATTGACACACCGAAACATCGTGTACAGGGAAGGACTATTTAAATGACCTTAACTGTTAATAGGTAATTAAGCCTAATCGCCCTACCAAAATATAACCATATAACGAGCAATTGTTTCAAACTGTCGTTGATTGTGTCCAAAAGTTTACGCAAAGCAACGTGGAATTCAGAAACAGGTTTCATAATCCGGGTAGAATTGACTTATACACCTTTTTTACTGAACTGATTGCGCCTATATAATCGGGCTGCATATTTTATTTCTTCATACTTTTTATTCATTGTTTGATATCGAAAGTAATAAAGAATGAAAAATTTATAATTGATTTTTATCCTTTTATGGACATAAAAAGGGCAACAGTTCCACTATACAAGAAGACACAGCATGAATATACAGCAATCTCCTAAATCATGTACTTCGCACTTCACACACGCTACACGCTGCATACATGGGAGGTCGTCCTTACATGACCCTGGCTGTTAAAAGGACGTTAAAATAATCAAATAAACAAATTATAGACATCGAAGAATGCAACATTGTCTTCCCTGCAGGTAGGCCGTTATAATTGGTACCTGCTGTCCCTATTGCATGATCGTAAAAAGCGACTAAATATAGGATCTTTTCTCTTCTTACGAAATGACTTTATGTTTCCTAATGCCTCCCTTGGCACCGCCTCACTTTTGGCCTTGAGTTGAGCGTTCGCCCCTGTGAGGAAGGCTCTGGGTTCTGTCCCCTGGCCGAGACACACCAAAGTCTATAAAAGTGGCAGTTTCTGCTCCTGCTTAGCGCTCAGCATACAGGGAGTGGGACGACTGGTTCGCCCGTTGTCAGTATAATGTGACCGGATGGGGTGTGCTGTTTGGTGTCTTCGGCGGCATGCTTCAGTGATATAGCACTATAAAAAGGGCAACAGTTCCACTTTACAAGAAAACACAACATGAATATACCGCAGTCTCCTAAAACACTTACCTCGCAAAACATACACGCAACACACCGCATACATGAGAGGCCTTCCTTACATTACCATAGCTGTTAATAGGACGTTATCTAATTGAACCAAACAAACAAACAAACGAAACATTGATACAATCTTCTAAATTCCCACACTGACTTCTCAGTGGAAGTAAACGTTAATTTGACGATGTTATGTGTGTTCAAGTGGAATTCCATCCCGACCACACTCGAAGATTAGGCGTTTTGTTACGTAAGTAACATGTTCTCGTACGTGTTCCTGGCTATTTTAGGATACATTTGAAAAGACGAAGCAAAATGATTATTAAAATAAATGTAAACAGAAATTCCAACTGATATGTACAACATGTTCATCGTATAGTTTTCGTCAACATAGAGAAACATTCGGAGGTATTTCACTTTTTAACGCTTTCAAAACCAATGTAATTTTGCTATAGATGTCACAAAGAAAACGTTTTCCCCACACGACAGAATAAAATAATCTGCTTTTGAGAACAAAAAAAAAAAAAAAACACCGCTTTTATACCGTTAAAAAGATGTGAATAACAAATGTAAGCTATACTTTGGCTATATTATATACGGTTTTAGCTTTGCATTAAGACATGTAAGGATTGCGTCTGTTTGACAAAAGGTGAAAATAACAAACACTAACTTACATAGGATAAACAATGTTTTTCTTCTTAATTGTTCACTAGGTTTTGCATTCATAAAGAAACATAAACTTAACATTTTTAGAGTTAAATATGTGAATCTTGTTTTTTTCGCAGATCTTGATTGACGCGCAACTACTCTTCAGCATTAACAAAAACTGTTTCGGCCTTACCAATCCTGGCTGCAGCGTCACTTTTTGTCTCTACCTTCCTGTCAACCAAAAACATAACCGACTCCTATGGACTCGATAGCTGAATAGAACTTTAAAAGTATTCAGTTAATCAACTTTTCCTTGTACAATAATAACGTTACCCAATAGAGCTCATTATGCTAATCAGAGTGGCGAGTATTTGGTCACCATTGATCACAAAGACCACATGTACACCTAGAACATAGTAACCAACACAAAGTTTGAACTAATATAAAGAGTGATAAGGATACCCCGGCTGTGTTTAGTATGTCTTTGAGACATTATTCCAGAGAATTGGAACATCGTAATACTAATTCTTCAAAGAATTCAGATGGTAATATGCAATTTAAGTGTTAGGCATTCAATTAATTATTCGTTTGATGGTATATATATTAAAGAAATGTAATCACATTAACATCTATATACCAATGATACAGATATGATAAAACACTCGGATAAAGTTCCTAAACTTTTATGCAGAAGATCGAGAGTACTTGTTACTTTTGATGGTGACCACTTGAAGTTGTTTTGTTTACATGTTGTGTCCTATTAATGTTAGCACCACCACATGCGGTGTTTAAATACAAACTCTCGAACTTCTTCTTAGCGACTATTTATTTGTTATCTTTTAACTAAGTTGATATCATTAACAGTCATGGAATTCAGGCTGACATTGTATTCTTAATTCAGGGAATAAAATGTTTGATCATACATCTTTGTAGGAGGTATATGGAAGAGTGCATCTTATGCAGGAAACGTTGTACGCATAAATTAGCATAATTACCTTAAATAACTTAATAAATTCCCCTTAAAAGGGATCATTTTTAGTGTGCACATTTTCGCTTATCTCTTTTTCATCAAATCTATATACATTGTACATCCACTTGGGAACATACACTAAATAACAAGTTCAGATTTTGACGTGTTAATAATTAGATGGAGGATGCACTGCGCAAATATGTTTGACATGAAGCTACCCAAATTGGTACAGTTTGTGAATATAATTATTAAAATTTTCTAAGGTGTGCTTGAATCCAGATTTTTCTTTAACAGACAACAAATAGATGCTTTTAGTTTTAATTTCGTCATTTGTTCATTAGTCAGAAGTGCATATATTTATAAAAAGAGCTTTGGAGCATCCCGGTCCACTCCCAGGAAGTTCAAACATTTTTTTAGTTTATTTAAGTCACGTATCTGTCAAAAATATCCCATTCAGAAATTGTTTCCCTTGTGTTAAAATATATTGTAAATTGTGGGTTGTTTTCATGTTTAAATAGCGATGATGAACAACAGGAAAGAAAATGACATCAGAAAAATATTACAATTTTATGAAACAACTACAAATTTGTTTTTATTTTTTGTAAGGAAAATAATTGTCAGCTTAGAGTCTAGTCTGAAATTTCTGCTTCATGTTGATATTAAAAGTGTACCATTTTCGGTAGCGTCACGTTACCTCACGAACACATTTAAAAGCAAACAGAAAGTATCCAAACACAAAAATATCAACACTATAGTATGTAACTGTCAAAACATCACACACAGCTGGTTTTTTAATATATTACATTTTAATATCCAATTTTAATATCCATTTTCACATCCCTAATAATCAAGTCTGTCAGGGTTATAAACATTTATTACTAGCAACAACTTCAAATTAATGCAGCAATACTGACCCCAGAAATGGTACAACACAAAATATTTATTAGCATTAAAAGTACAGCCAGGGCAGGTAGATGTCTAATTATCTCGTAAACTGTGGAAATAAGGAACCATATCTGTAGCTTTAGCACGACAGGTAAAACTCAACCTTCGGTGTATTACCTGTATTTACCTGTGGATCAATACGATTTTACACACAGGTACGGTATATCTATCCAGGTCTCCAGAGGAAACATTATTCCGAGGGGCTTAATATGAATGTCTATAGGTAAAGCCGGTTAGTTGGACGTCCGACTTAAATTATCTTCGGAAACGAAAAGGCACAGAGCGCCGGATTTATCTCTCTGTATAAGGAACCTTGGATTATATCTATTCCTGGGCATTTGTGAACAAGAGACTTTATATATTGATCGTGACGTTTATATATTGACATCAGAATTAAGTCATTTAGGTAAGTCATAGAACCATGGTTATCGTTTTGTTTTTATAATTCTGATGTTTTGGTCAGAATATTTTAAGATGGATTTATCTATGTGGTGTTTAAATTAAAGCAAATATTTTTTCTAGAGACACGCAGAAGAATGATATCTTTAAACATTAATTAAGTTATGGATACTGCATAATGTGTCAAATATCAATACACACAAAAATGCAATATTTTGAAAATCTTAAGTCAAAACAGAACCTATGAAACTTTTAAGATCATAAAGGTGCTTTTCAATATGATATTTTGTTCAAATGATAATCATGTCATTCGGCACGTTTGACTAACATGTCATGTATAACGTATTTAAATATTTGATAACAGTTGTATACAAATTCCAACTCAATACGTAAATTTTGTATACGTAAAAAGGACAAGCACGACTGCCTATTGGTAAGTAGCATCATATCGGGTGATCCAGTACACATTAGCTTAGGAGAAACATACCAAGGATGTGATGTATTACTAGGTCTATGAAGGATTTTCGCATAAGATATTTTCTCCAATTCCAACACAATATATCTATCACATGGGTCTATGAAGGATTTACGCATTGATCTTGTCATAGATATTCCGTATTGGTGGATGAAGTAAATATCCGTATTTTTTTATCGTTTATTAAAGCTCGTATTTTCTGAAAAACATCCATTTTCTTTAATTAAGGTCAACCCAGTCCTACAACATTTTAGTCATGGGGAATACCGTTTAGTTAAAATGTATTTTATCCAGAAGGAAGTCTTGTAATGAACTTGTAGCAGCCCTATCAATTTTATCCATGATCGTATACGAATAAACGAATGTTTCTATAATCACTGTGATGGTACGATATTTGTAATTTCAAAGAAACGACGCTAGATGCATACTTAATAAGCTGAAGGTTGATGCTATATGTCTACAATCGGTACGGATTACATATATTAGTAGATTATAAAGACCACATGTACCTGTTGAATAAAACATTGAAATGCATAATATACAATAAGAAATTAACATGGATATTTGCATAACCAAATAAAAGTCTAGTGTACAGACTACACAAAGTATGACGAAAGCACCAATATATGTTGGCTGGCAATTAAAACATATTTGTGAATAGTGGTACGAGCGATCAGGTATTTCTTATTATCTTAAAACACATTGTAATTTATCTATCAAAATTCAATTACTGTAGCATATTTAGTTATTTCTTATCCTCATGTGGTATGACCTACATCTATATGTGTATCTGACATATAGAATATCTATTAATTGTGAGATTCCAGTACTGTTAATTACTACAGTCGGTGACAGCAATACATTACGTAATATTTACGTATATTTAGGTGTATCGATAACAATAAAATATTGAGAAGCGTCTAACACTTATCAATTGTACAAAGGGATATCTACTTGTATCGTAGATCTATCACTGTATGTTACACACCAATGCATGTCAAAATATGACAACAAATGCTTAATAAGTTTCCTATTTATATTGTTTGATTTTATTTTATTTCCACTTCGATTTAACTTATTTGTGGGCAACAATAAACTTTGTTACAAGAGACACAATACTACAAATATACCGCAGCCTCCTCCGAAAAATATTGATATTCAAACAACGCAACACCCTGCACAAATTGTTGCTGTCCTTAAATGACCCTTATCGTTATTAGGACGTTTAACATTATAAACCAAACCAATCGTCCCTGTTGATGAAACTATGACAATGTTTAACTACTAAATGGTGTACTTATGTGACTAATTTGCCATTTATCGAGTTCTCTCTAGGGTATCGTTATAGCAAACAGCATCGGGTAGCTGAAACAAGATACCTGGCAAATAACGTATACAAGTCGACCATCAATGAATTTCCTTATTTCTGAATATCAGTGTCCGAAAAAAATCACTACGTATCGAGTTCTTTACTAGAAGGGACTTAAAATGTGTGTTTGATTTATTCTATAGAACCAGGGAGCTACTCCCTTTGTTTAGTTGTGCCGTAGACTCTAAGTATATGTAAATCCCGTTACAGCGATTGTGCCTGGCGCGATGAGCACGGCTGAATGGTGATATGCTGACACTGGATAAATAAACTGCATTGTCTCTTTACTGATAAATCAATACATGTCCAATTTCTCTTTCAACTGATATTCACGGAATTTAACGAGGCAGAATTGGTTCAGTGAAATTTCATTTACTGGTGATAATGCCTCGCTAGTATTGACCTTTCTAACTTCTGTGCTCTATATTTATAAGTCGTAATGAGAGTGATTTTAATTTACATTTATTAATGAGTTGTTCTGACCCAAATTTTAACACTATCAATATTTAATTTTATTGAGAATAGCTAATGTGCCCTGTTTTATACGCTTGATACCTAACATCCAACACTTATGAATATTTAATTTTAGAAATTAGAAAGCGTTGCCTGCGGTATATCAAACCCTAATATACACGTAATAAGAAGACCTTTCTAAATGAACTATTGAGACATGGGGAAAACAGGTCGCAATGATCTTGATTTTAAGATAATTCCCCTTTAGGAGGGGTATTGGAATCATCTAGAATTGAAAACATACGAAATCGCGCTATTCATTGATTTATTCATTTGTTTTGTTTATACTTTCAATGAATATACAATGTACATATACTTAAAACATTAATTTTACAAGCGTAAATGTCCTCTTCATATTTTGTCTCTCTTTGCTATCCATATATTTATACGAAACCACCAAGTAAGCCAGGCTTTAGCTTGTCCGGTGGAGAAGTAGGCTATGCTTGCTAATATACAATGCTAAATAATCATTTATAAAAGCTACAGGGTGACGATAGATCAAGTGGACCATATGTCCGAAAGTTTATCTATGGATTTTCACCTGACCAGGTAAGTCTAAAAACGTGTGTCTATTGTGTATTCAAGAAAAATTCACCTGTCTACGATAAGTCTGAAGACCCGACTTACCATGGGATATTTGCCTTACTCCTGGTTCTATCAGAAGTCATAAGCGCTGTATACCTTAAGTAAATACAAACATAATTACTGATATGTCGCCGGTGTTACAGCTGGAATTCGCCTTTTCACAAATAAAATTGCTTGAATTGAAGAAAGATACTATTGATAAAAATCCCAACCACCCGATTTGATAACCTAGTAAACATATGCCCGACCTGAGAACGATTTGGATCTGTTACAAATGCTTTTGTTAGAGTTAGAATGATGTATTTGTTATAGTTAAACTACCTCTGTTGTAGCGGAGTTAATACATGAAGGCATCCAGAAGCGCATTCCTTTGGAAAGTCTTTATCCCCTGTCTATCCCCGGGCTATTGAGAGTTCATATAGGCAAACTCAAGATATTAATATGTTTATTTTAGCCGATGGAAATTACAAAATTATAATAACTGAATAGGCCTACTTAACTTATAAAGCGTTGTCTAAATATTATCAGTAGTGGTCGGACGCAATGTTTATTTGTGATGGTTACCATTTACAAGTGCTTAATTCACTAAGCTTTCACAATGTTGAAATATACAAGAGGTGTTGAATTTCACAATAGTACAAATCTAAGGCCAACACTACCTGGCTACTTTTATTGACTATACAATGAAGCCCAGAGTCCCACGGGAACGATAATAAAACAGGTGGGTTCTTCTTCGTCTTGTTTGTATAATATTCTGTAGTAATACATTGTATTTCATCACTTACAACTAATTACAATGCAATGCCATACGATTATTGTTACGTATATGTACGTTGATATCAAGTCCTATAAAGACAATGTAATTTTAAATTGTAAAATATTGTGAAGTAACTTCACTTATTAACCTGTTTCCTTGCCGAGACACACCATATCTAAAAAAGTGTTTTTTTCTGTTCCAGCTTAGGGAGTAGGGCAATTGGTTTTTGCGTTGTCCGTATAATTGCGGTTAAGTGGGTGTGTTGTTTAGTGTCTTTGGCAGTATACTGCATTGAAATAACACAATAAAGGAGCACGAGGCTCACTTTTACAGGGAAACACAACACGTAGATACCGCAGCTTCCTGGTACGCCCGTTGTCAGTATAATGTGACCGGTTGGGGTGTCTTCAGCTGCATGCTTCAGTGATATAGCACTATAAAAAAGGCAAAAGTTACACTATACAAGAAGACACAACACGAACATACCGCAATCTTCCAAAACAAGCACCTCGCACTTAACACACACTGCACACTGTACATGTATATATGGGAGGCCTTCCTTACATTATCATGGCTGTTAATAGGACGTTAAAATAATCAATCAAACATCGCAACGCAAAACATTGCATAAAAGGAAGGCCATCCTAAAGCGACTCAAGCTGTAAGTTAAGCCTAATCACATTAAGAAAAAATCAACATTTTCTATGTACTGCACGCTAATGTTAATTTTCATTAGGCCTTACAAGGGACCAGAATTTGGGTACCACACATAATGATGTCACACATTTTAAGGCAAATTGTATATAAATCAGGAGGTTAGTGACAAGCACGTGCGTAATATCGCACATCAAGAATATACAAACAGACCAGACAACATAAATTACAAAACAAATAAATAATTTATCACTGATATCTGTATAGCATGAGTGATATCATTCGTTAAGTGTCCAAATTATGTATATCTAATCAGAGATATCGAAAACCTTGAGGTAGGTTCTTCATTATTTATGCATCATTCGGTGATTTGAATGCTTTTAGTCACGGTATCTCTGTTTCAGTATGTTTGTTACGCGTACATCTGGTTTGATAAGTAGTTTGTCAGAGGTTTAATAATTGGCTTAAATACTCAAAATGGCGTTGTCTGCATCAGATTGAGTCATGGGGGTTACTAGTATCCAATATCTTAATTGTGCCGATTGACAAACACATTGGTGCCATAATCCTAGTAATTAGCAAGATATATTTATATTCGTATTCAACTAGGATAGATTAACATACCGAATGTCTTAAATGTTTAAGATGCACCAATGTGTTTTTTGCTACCGTCTTGTTTGTCTATGTGCAACTAACCTAAGTCATTGACTTCTTTTTATTGATCAAGTGCATCAAAGGCTCTGACATTGCACATGTATAAAACAATTTATTACTTTAAACCATGAACAGGATCAATTCATACTACCTAATATATCTTTCTAAATCCACATACAAACAAAATGGTCCTTAAAATACATCAAAAGACACATGAGTCCAGTCACATACACAGGTAACGGTATAAAGTTAAAACCAAAAATAGTAAAAATCTATAGATGACTGAAATATCTTGTCATTTGATTTAACGATAGAAGAATTTGTCACCAAAGGGTATTATTCTGTCACATTTGAGAAAGACAAAGTCGATAGTCAACCGACTTAATTTAGTCGAATTGATGATAAATGTATCTTTAACAATTGTTAACTTCCCAGCGGCGATAAAGTTTTAAACTTTAAATCCAAATGGAATTCTTAAACTCTCAAAAGTTGAATTAACATAATCAATACTTCGGTTAGTTGATTTTTTAGTTGGTTGTGTTAAACATCATATCATTAATTTTGTTTGATTGATTGATATTCATTAACGTCCTATTAACAGTCAAGGTCATGTAAGAACGGCCCTTATGTATGTGGTGTGTAGCGTGCATATAGTGCGATGTGCATGTTTTGGGAGACTGCGGTATATTCGTGTTGTGTCTTCTTTTATAGTGGCACACCAAGCAACATGCCCCACTGAAAATGGGTGAACCAGTCGTCCTACTCAAACGAGACGTTAGGAAGAACAAAGTTAGTTAGGAAGATCCTAAAATAAGTCGCCTTTTAGAATCATGCAATAGGGGCAGCAGGTACAATTCTAACGTCTTACATACAGGGCTGTATCTTGTTACTGTACGTGACATGGTGCAAAGGGTAATGGTATGGTGATTTCCATAATAAGAGCTCAAAATATAAGCAGAAACTACGTATTAAAAATAGGGGAAAGGAAAAAAAGAAAAACACAGCATGAAAATAATCTTTATCTGGACTTCATCAATATGCATCGGAATTTCAATTCGACATACACAGGTCTTTTATAAAAAAATGTTTTACGACGGAGATAAATTATTGAATGACAGCGTGTATTTGGCACGTGTATCAAAGACTTTATCTAAAAGACATCGTACCCAGAATACCTAGCCTTTTCCCGACCTTGTCATTCAGTTTTAAGTGGGCAAAGGGTGTCTGCCTGACTCAAACAAAATCACCCCGAGTTTAGGCGTTACTGGATAAACCATTATGTCATTGTCAACAATGAATAAAAAAAGCTCTTATTGGTAGACGTCTTTAAGTTGTGAAAAGGTACGTTTATTGGGAAAGAGTTAAGGGGAGTGGAAGAAGCAAGCTATTCCTAGACAACCTAAAGGTATTTATTTTTCGTGATTTTCGTCGTATTATAAGATATTGCTTTCGCAGTAGAAAGAAAAATAACTTTGATAATTTCATGACACCTGCCTTGAATTTGATGTCTTCGTGGAATGTAAAAACAATCGTAAGCAAAATAATCTATGGTAATTCCATATAAGTTGCCGTACAAGTACCTCACCTCACCATCTGTGAGGCAAACCGACAGATATAGAAGCAGTCGACCAAAACGGCCACATTACCATTGATATTTTACATAAAATGTTCGGTTGTAGATGTTGATGGTAAGCACACAAAACAGTAATTTATGAGTCGTGGGATCGATATTTTTGTTTGATTGGAGAGGAGAAATTATTTTATCATAGATTTTGATGTCATGATTAGGAAAGGGTTACTTGTACATAGCCTATACCTGCCGATCACAAAGGATGGGAAATAGAAAGAAAATGCGAAAAACTTAAAGGTGCCTTTCATGATCCATGTTCTTATACTTGTTTGAACCTCAGGTATTACAAACGGATTTATTATGGCCATATCTCCAATACTACGTCAGATGTGTTCGATTTTTATCAGACATATCTATGCGGTCCGTTGTAAGTACCATGACTGCAAGGTACTTGATGGGGAGTAAGATTTTTAAAGTGGTATATTTCAGGAAGCGGAAGACGCTCTCTCTTCTGGAGCTGGTTGTAATACCATTACTTCTCAACTTTCCAATGTATAGGGACAATATACCTTGTTCTTACAAAACAGGTCTTGGTTAGATTTAGTTTAAATGCCGATATTCATTATTATTTATAAATACCACGTAATCAAATCCCAATTTACCACTGCAGTCTCCCAAAAAACGCACCTCGCACTTCACACACGCCATACACCGCATACATGGGATGCCGTCCTTACAAGACCATAGGTGTTGATAGGACGTTAATAAATCAAACAAACAAACAAACAATAGATGTGTACCTCATCCGTTGACTTGTTGTTAACTGCATGACCCACCATACCTTAATGCTAATACGAATAACATTTACTCACATTTACTTCAACACTGTTTTAATTTATTTGTGAAAGTCACTAAGTGATCGATGACTGCTAATTGAGGTGTTATGTTTGGTAGTACATTACATCGATACATAGGTAGCGGGTACGTGTTGACAGATTACCTACAGAAGATAAGCATTATGGGTACTATCAGGGGCGTGTTACAGATTATACGTTACGAGACTGACGAGATTATTAGGTGATTTAGGAGCTCCCTATCCTGTACCACTACTAATAATTAGGAGAGATAATTATACTGTATTGTCATTTATGTATGAGCTAGATCCATTGTTATATTTCAATACAGTTCACCACATATGTTCTATTGTTATCGTGAAAAAGCAAAACCATTTTTTCGATTTCATTACAGAATTATTGTAGTTTAGGTAGGTGTTGGACATTTATCTTCTATATGCATACTCATTTAAAACCTTTCAAAAAATATCAAATGTCAGATATTAGTGTGGAAGTCAAATTTGGCCTCAATTTTGGAGATTGCTTGTTTACCTTAGTAAATACTGAAACACAATTAAGTACCTGTATAACCAGTGTCTGATATCTTCGGAAACATTATGGTGAGTGTAGCTTGTGTAATTAATGTTTACTCAGACAAACATAACACGTAACTCCGTACAGATCAATGGTATAGTTTGCGGACAATTCAGAAAATAGCCGCGAAATGTTTGCACCGCGAGAATAAACGGCTGTACGGTAACCGTAAGAGCAAGTGTTGAGAAGATTTATTCAACGACTCAAAACTTTACACGAAAAAACCCCAACTGCTTCATCATACGTTCTGTGCTTTTTAAACGAAGTATAGGATATGTAGGCAATTTGCTCTTACTTGTTTGTTTGTTTGTTTGTTTGTTTGTTTGATTAATTAACGTCCTATTAACAGCTATGGTCATGCAAGGACGGCCTCCCATGTATGCGGCGAGGTGCGTGTTTTGGGAGGCTGCGGTGTATTCATGTTGTGTCTTCTTGTATAGTGGAACTGTTGCCCTTTTTATAGTGCTATATCACTGAAGCATGCCGCCGAAGAAACAATTTTTGGTTTGACATCTTATGAATCATAAACGTCTCTTTAATTTAAATAAGGAAACTAAAACAAAGCACATTAAAATTATATTAATCTTTTAAATCCTGGCTGTTTGTGCTAAGTGACTAATGGGGTGGTACTGGGAGAAAGCACAACACAAGAAACGGATCAAAAGTCATTTCAGTAAATTGATTTTGTGATTTGACTTTTTTCTGAAGCATAATGATCTAATAGTTCGAAACTGAAGCGTCGTCTTCTACTTCCTTATCTTGGTTGTACCGTATCCGGGATTTATGTTAAGTTTACCTGATAAATGACCCAGGTAATGGACTTAAATTTAGATCTGTATAAAATCCCATTAAGAGGGCTAGAGGTTGCATATACATCAGAAACACAATAAAGACACAGATTTCTTGTACTCGAACAGGATTTCAGGATGGCCATTTGGTTTGGACAATCGATATCAATATTCGTTTTGCCCGGAAACAGACCTTGGTTACAATACTTTATAGCATCATTAATATTCTACAGATTGATTTTAAAGCCTCTAGAAGATTGCGTGAATCCATTTACAAACATTGTGCTGATACAGATCATGCACTTGGTAACCAAGACCACGGGATAAATTTCCATGATAAATATCGAAAACAAAAAACATGAAATGCTTTACCAATATTAATTTTTCCTAAATGGGAATGACAGATTTGTATTTTCAGAATCTCACGCAAAAATCTTAAAACACAAACAGACGCGTAACTAGGATGAAGAAACTTGTGTGCTATCCCAGAATTCCTCAAAACCCTAACGTGATAACATGATAAAGTACGAACCCACGTCAGACTCTCTCTATAATTTACATAGCGACAAAGGCAACTACACATCGATAAATGATTTATTTCCTTCGGGAACTGTTGTTCGTGACATCCATATTTTGTATTATTTAATTAGGAAAAACACCAAAGACTGGTTCCTTTTCATATGCAATTTATAAGTTGAATTATTTGACCCCTTCAAAATACACCATGTTGTGTTTGCTTACTTCTGTTAAAACCTAAACTTTTTGTTCCGGTGTTATTAAAGCAGATCTGCTCATCGTTTGATTTAGGGTGGTATGGCGGGTAGTTTGGACGCTTTCTCTTCTGAATATTCTGGTATGAATTCAATACCTTTTGCTTTAACGGTCAATAACTTTCATTAACTTGACTTGTCAGTCTATATTTGATTAGTGTTTTCTCATACGTATTCTTTCTGTATTACGCTTTCTTGAAACGTCCTACATTGAATTATGGATATGTCTATATCCAATTGTGTTCATACCTCTGTTAACACAATAAAAACATAGTTAAAACCTTTTATAATTTAAATTTTATTCACAAGTTTACTTAACATGATCTATCAAAAGTTATCTGTATCGCATATAACCAAGGTTTCCTCCATTTGATAGTGTAGCTTTATCAATAAAATTATGTTGAACTATCAAAAACAACATATTCGGCCACTTCAAGGTTCTTATATCGTGATTCAGAAGAATTTTAATCAGCATCCCAAACGAGATATGTAGAAATCACTACATTCCGTACATAAGAACTTGAATATTCATGTGCACACATTCGACCTTTCCACGTTGTTTATCACTCGATAATTAATCTAAATCTAATAAATAGAAAGGTTGTTATTATTACGTTGATATGTATGTATGCAATTTATGAAAATCACGTCGTTAATTCACAATATATATGCATTATTTATTTCAGAGTAATAGGCATGTGTTTGATCTGTAATTGGTTTAAGTATGTGCACGATCCAGCCACCATCAAGTTATTATCTTTGCATATGCCATACTTAGGACATGCCTGCCCAATTCATTTGCAATTTTCGAAAGCTTAATTGGTTCATAATTTCTTGTGAACACAGTTATGATATAATTCCTGCTCTTCTGGGACTCCTGGGAATCATATTAATCGTAAGCTTACAATTGCATCAACCCACTTTAATATATAACACCTTACATCGAGCTGTCTATCAACTAATCAAACAATTTGAATATTGGCACATACTTGCCAGGTACCGACTTCCATCGTGCCTTTGAAGACATTCCTAAGGCTTGAGTACAAAAACTTAAAGGCGTTCATTCAAATAAAATTTTGCAAATGTCTTTCAGAAAAAATCTAATTTGGGTCAGATGTGTGCTTTTAAACGTTTTTATTGTAATATATATCTTATGCAATGATCACACCTGGATATTAAACCAAAATGCAATATATAGAAACACTTGAGGTGTCAAGTTTGATTGACATTTTTTACTTTCGCCGCTCTCCATTAACGTCATTTAAGGATCTTTAAATCACATGTTTAGAATGCGGCAAAAATCAGGTCATAGCACACCAATGATTTCCGATACTTTATATACTACATATATATAGTACTCACTTATCAAATGCAATAATCATTGGGCATATATATCAAATGCAATAATCATTGGGCATATATAGTACTCACTATCAAATGCAATAATCATTGGGCATATATATCAAATGCAATAATCATTGGGCATATATCAATATTGGTTAAAAAGTGCCTACGTTATTTGTATCCTAATAGTTTGTTTATCAACATGATATCGACACTGTGAGGAACATTAATCAACTTTTGACATTTTACATTTTCTGGTTGAGTAACTCTGTAAAGCATACATGATTCAGATTTCAATGATATTATATCATCTGGTTCCATTTAATTTCATTTATCTGTATTCGCTGCAGTGGAAATGGCTGAATGGCGTGTTCATTAGAACTCTTAAGCGTTTAGATGTAATAATAATTTACGCTAGGTTGCACTCACAACAAATATTTGTTTATTTCTGTTTATTTGAATAGTTATCCACTGATTTTATATGCACCAGTGGCTATAAATACGCATTGCCTTTTATCATTTAATTATCAAAATATCAAAATTATAAAACTGAAATGTGTAGGTACAATATATCTGTAAAAATGTGGGTTTTTGTTGTTTTGTTTTTTGTTTGTTTTGTATTTTAATTTTACACGGATAATTTCAGTTCAGCAAGTTATTCGATCTATGTTAATTTCGTTTTGCAATTTTGTTCAATCGCTTTTGTAATCACGTTAAAGCTGTTGTTTGAACATTTCTTTTAATGTGGGTCTGTAACATTTCTTAACGTTAGTCTCCGTCACCGAACATCGAAGCCTCCATTACCACTTCAAGACTCAGCTGCTTTAAATCTAGTCTACTCAAGCATGTTGGTATTTTAATACTTTTTTGTTCTCAGTGCGCCACTAAAGTGTCCGGTGCTTCCACTGTCGCATTAAAGCTGCACAGCTTATATTTATCATTCATTTTTTAGAGCAGTGGTTTTGTCCTGATATTGGTTTTAAATGTAAGTTTTCATCATTGATCAATCTGCATCGTCTAATTGATTATTCGACAGGCAATTCAATAGCTGTACCGAATCGTCCTATAAACTGCCTGAATCGCCATTGAATTCCATACAAACTTTACACAGCGGGTGGCTAGACTTTGGTAGATACATCTAAATCCATAAACATTGTATGCAGAATACATCAGGATGTAGACACTAAAGTATACTTACTTACATACTTGTAATGGCAATACTGCTGATTGCCTGAAAAATCCATATTCTTTGTTTACTATGAGCTTATGTCATGCACAAAAGCAACGGAATAGACACACAAGATCACTAGTGAAGCTAGTATTGGATATAAGCTGCTATAAGTACACATGATGGGAATAAATGAATGTCAGTGTTGACCAGTACTTGTACAACTGTTTTAGATTTTACTGCTTCTTTACTGTTTTAAATAGTTTCTTTTAAAAGATTTTGAAAACAAAATATATTGCTGCTAGCTGATATATTATTAAATGTTGTTTTTATAAAGATGTAGTAAAAAAAACAGGTTTAAGCTAAGAACAAAATTACTGAAGATATGCTGCCAACGTACGATTTTGTTAATGCTGACATAAGGCTATCGGTATTCACGTGCGAGGTATTTGTAAACTTTTTTGGGAGATAAATATCTTATATTGTGTTGGTAATAAAGTTGGTAATAACATCTGTTAACATTTGTAGATGTACAATAGTTTTGGTATGATTTGCGCCAGGACACAAAGAGGTTTATCCTACATGCATGTCGATAATAAAAAGTAGATAAAATTTCTGAAATAGGATGTTAATAAAAACCAATGTCATATATATAAATATATTATTGCGAAACCTATTTAATGAAAGCAAGTTTACATGTAATTGATAAAATTTGATAACTATGTTCCTAAAATGGATAGAAAAAACCCACATAATATGTATTATGGAAGCATACTAAAAACGGTCAGATGAATTATATTGTCAATAAAATACAAAATACGATAAATGCAAGCTCTGCGTATGTTTTGCACATTTTTGAAATCACTATGATTCCAACATTTCGTCACAATCCGATTTTAATAAGACATATATGGTTGGCATTTATAAATGACAGTTTTAAAACATTTCTGCCGCTGGTGTTTGTGTCCTGCTGGTCGAGTGTTTCAAACCCGCCATTTTGGACCCTTACGTGTCATCTCGTGAAGACAAATGGTGTTATCTTCTGTCGCTGGGTTTATTTATTGTGTACAATTTTGACCCAGAAGTGAAGTGGAAATTCGCTGCTGTCATATCCTCGTATCTGTGTTAAGACCTACTCATCTCTTCCCAAACTACGGGACTTTAATTGTAATTCAAATATATGTTACCGGGAGTTTCCAAACATTTAAAGGTTTTGATCGATTACAGGGTCCTCTATAAGATTTTTAACACTCGATTGTGCTCTAGTTTCGTGTTATTTGGATTAATTTGAGCGACAGCTTCCAGCACTATCAATGACATTTATTCTCAAAGAAAACAACACCTGTCGGGCGAAAAGGAGGCCAAATAATTCCGTTTGAATTTCAGTTTATGTAAAGTGATACAGGTTTATACTAGGCACTTTATGTTTTAAAGGAATAACAAGTATATTTTATAACAACAGTTTAATAGTGTCAAAACTTTATGTTGAAACTTTATTTTAGTTTTGAAAATGCAGTAAGACATCGCCAGTCAGTTGCCCTGCAAGACACAGTGTGTGTTTACTCTGAAAATGGTATGTATTTGTGCCACTGTGCAATTTGATATCATATGATTCCAGTTCAATAAATAAGTAACTGGGAAAAAACCCAAGTAACTTCCAGTTGATTCTGTGCACTGATGATCAGATTCGAATAGTATCACTTCCGCTTTTAACTTTGAAACAATTGCAGTCTTCAACTTGTTATCGATCTGCGATCACAATCATAATTATTAAGCTCAGATCACGTGCGATTGTGATCATACGATTAGGTGTTATAAAACAATAAACCCTCTAAAATAAATTGTCATTGGCAAACAATGGAACAAATAACCGATCCATAAAATTGCGCGCTGTCTGTTGTCAATAATTAGTACTATTGTTCATGCCAGGTATATACAATGCAGTGTAGATAAAGGTAGATGTATACATATATATATACAGTCTGTACGGCCGTGGTAGAAGGGTAGACACCGTTGCCTTTAAATCACCATTGCGTTTAAATAGCTAGAGGATTATAGTTTGATCGCTGAGACGGTGTAGTATAGGAGATGTATATACTTAATAATGACGTAACGGATAATCCCCACTCTAATATTGTATAATAGTCTCACTTTTGATGGCTACAAGACATTCACGCGAGAAGCATTTAACCACATGGGTTTGACTTTGGGATATATCCAATTTATTCTGTAAAGTTCCTACTCGGTAAGTACATTTTCTTACCTATATTAGACTTCACAATCAGATATACATATTGTAATATTTTGTTTTTGTTAAAGTCTCCAGATACAATTGTTTTATGTATGGTAATGTCAGATATATACATACAGACTGGTCTAACTATTCACATGGTTTTTAACATTGATCAGCGTTGTTTGTGTCACGAATATGCGTGTATGGTATACCAAAGAACAAGATTCACGGCTTCAATATTAACATTAATTTATGACTGCTTTCATCCTCTTGATGAATTTGCTTATATTGCATGAAATGAACAATTCCTATTTCAAATTTGTTTCTCACCAAATTATTGATATTGTTTTCTAGTACATATTGGTACGTTTGTGATATTTGCTGCAACCTATTTCATTTGTCAATATTCCAATGATATAGATTGGTAGATACGTTTCTTGCCTTTTGCAATGCTTTCACTATGTGATGTTACTATGGCGGAACTGTTAAATAGAGCCTACAAATGACACTCAAGTTCTTTCATCATTTAAAAGTACATTATGTATCATAAAATATATATAAGGCAGTTGGTTTAATTAGTTTTCCATGTAATTCTTAATTGAGCGTAAATTTCATCGTATGTGGTCCTTACGGACCAACGATATAATGTTGACTTCACTATGACATCGATAAGTTTCCTTTATACACATATAACTAATCAAACACTAATAAATGCATTGTATTTGTAGGAAATATCAGAGCTCCTGAGTTATTTGCAAGTTATATTTCCAACATTATCATCCATAACCATGACGATACCTATTTTCTAACGTTTGACGTTCTGTTCGATCAATTTGTTAGTACCGCATTTGCTGCCTCTTTGTCTCTAATATCAATCTGGCAGGTTCTGGAACATGCAATTGTTGTGAACTCTAATGTTAAAAGGTTCTAATATCCTGAGTATCTTGTGTCCATCGCCATTGATAAAACACTTTATCGGTCTTATAGTGTTTGTCACTGTTTTGTTGGGTTTGTCGGTTGGTTGGACTTAACGTCTGATCAATATCCAAGGTCGTGTAAGGACGGTCTCTCCTACACAAGTAATATTTCTTTACGTGAATTCCACGTGAATTGAGGAAATATTGCATTTACTTATACGATTTTCTCCGTGTGTGTGAAGTTTTGTTTGTTGCCATTGTTATATCAGTTATTTGTGTACCTTTGGTCCCATCCACTGATTTCCAAAATTAATGATTTCGATATTTTTTGGTTTGGTATATTAAATGTGTGGATGGCTACTAATGATTTTTTTTCGTCATGGAATCATTATCCCTTTTCAACGGTTGTCAAAATTGGAGTAATTAAAGCTTCGTCTTCATAACATATATGGTAATGATGTTTTAAATGATAGTTACAAAACTTTTTGGATTATTCAAGGAAGAGATTTTTATTTTGTTGAGGTTACGTGGGTATAATCATAATGAAGCACGTGTAAATTATGTAGCCTCGGCGAAGCCGGGTTACATAAAATTTACACGGGCTCCATTATCACTATCCCCTCATAACCTCTACAAAATGAAAATATATTCCTTATATTTACAGTTTTTCACGTAAATGAATATAATTTATTCTCGCGGCATATTTTGTTATATATATTGTTGCATATTTTTTATCAAAATACCCTATTTTTTTTCTCTTTCGTCATCGTCAACGATTTCGATTGAACATTTGATTGGAATCGAGTCATTCATTTGTTCCCACCAAAAGTAGGGTCATGACCCCACGTTGGTACGCCATCGACTATTCCCGAAACAATAGAATCACCGCACGTGTTGTGCTATCATTATACACTGATAATGATAATACTAGAAAGCATGGTTATTGAGTCAACATAAGTGCAAACTATAAATAATATATAAGTTTATCCTTTACTTAAAATTTATAATTTCATTGTCACAAAATATTATGTATACTGTTAATCACTATGTTCCCGAATGTCACCATTTAATAACTGTGTGATTGTTGTAAATGAACCTATCGGAAATCGAAACTTTTTTTCATTTAAAGATAACGAAATATGAGACAAAAATAACCCTGGATACAGTTACACAATTTATTTTGGTAACAATAACAATACGAGCCAGGGTTTAGCTTAATCATTTTTGTCCATTGTTTACTACTGTAACGTACGTTGTTCTAAGTGATTGGGGTGGAGATGACTATCAAGGTTTACAAAGTCAGAAATACGATAAAAGCGACATAAAAGTTTGAACTATTGGGATCGTAAACCTAGATATAAAAGGAAACCCTATTTGGCTTCGCTGAGTCCTGATTACATATTTATAGCACACCTTCATGGCTCTCAAATATCTATACATTTCCAGCCTGTTTAATCAACCAGGTAGCTCTTAAAAACTTCGTTGATTGTCCCAATCGACATGAGCGAGGTATTAATTAATTTGGCTATTTTTCCAGCCGACTGTGCAGAAACAGCCTAGTCTTACGGTCCCTGGGTTTTCATTATACAACCTTATAAATCAACAGGGTATTCCATGAATATCCACGTGTTAACTTGCCAATATTAACGGCTACCTGAGACGTATCGAAGTGTTTTTTACCTGTATTGGTAGAGGTTTATAAAGTTCAGGTGTTTTGTGTATACCTGTGTTTTATTTATGTAATGTTAAAACACAAAATGTTTGTTAAGATATAACCTTACTTAAGGCCCGAACCAATAACGGCTCTACATATAGGATTTGTTTATAAGAGTATGCAGACTACATTATAACAAATAAACAAAGGTCGATAATCGATTTTAAGTCAAAGAAGTTCGTTGGTCAAGCCCAAACAAAATATTCTTAATATGGCTCATCTGACGTTTAGTTTACGAGGTTTGACTGTGTCCCTAAAGAATCCAAAACAGTTGTGAACACTTTTCAAAATTTCACATGATGTGTTGTGAATGGTCCTGGCCGGGGTGTTTTTGTGCCCCGTGTTATAGTAGCCATATGATAGTGCTATATCACAGAAAGATGACGCTAAAGACACGAACACCACACCCTACCCCGTCAGATTATACTGACGCTGGGCAACCCAGTCGTCCCACTCATTTCATGAAAACCATCAAGCGGGGACGGAAACTACAATATTATAGATTATAGTGTGTCTTGACCACAGGACATAACCCAAAAGCTTCCTCACAGGGGCGAATTCTTAATTCAAGGCTTTATGAAGGGAGACGTTTGGAAGAAGTTATGAAGAATTAAAAAACTCAAATTAATTTAGTCGTTTTTTAAAGTCACGCAATGGGGGTTACATGCACAACTTAAAGCCCTATATGGTGGATAGATATAGCGATGCATGTTAAAATAAAATAATATGCTGCTTCTTGTTAAATCTAGAAATTCCTTATGTAGACAATAAATGCTTTGCTCTTATACAAAACATACCCATATAAAATGATTTTACAATGCATCTTTTTCAATGTTTAATTTCATTTGTTTACAAATCAGTCTTGGAAGTTTCTATTATCAGACAAATCGATATTATTAGAACTAACAAGGCAACGAGAACACTCAAGAAGGCACAAATTTTACCTCGTATATAAGTAATTTCGGTTATAATGGGTTTTTTTTAATTAAGAGATATAAGTTAAACCATAGGGTTAAAACATGAAGTTGGATATAGATTGCGTTGAAACTTTATGCGTGTATGCAATTATTGAGGGTGTGAGAAGAAAAATGATTGGGAGTAATTATGTAATAGATAGGGAAGTATAATAGAATGGGACAGATATTGAGTGATATAAAATTGATAATACGTCACTTTTAATTGTGGTTGCTATAATAAAAATATTGCTTGTGAAAATGAAGATATATGTTACTGTGTGCTACTCAATAGTCTACAAAAGCGATACGATATAATCCTTCACTATCTGCTATCTGTAGTTTTCATGTAAATTAAGATGATATAATATTGCAAGTGCATTCTTCTTTACTCACACTGTGGAAGTGTGGAGGCGCTTTGGTACTTAGTCTGTCATCATGCATATTACAGGAATTCTTTCTTTTATGGTTCTCATGTTTCGCAGACACTTAGTCATAGACTTAAGTGATCGTAAACTCTGGAAATCGGAGATGAATCGTAAACAAACAAATAGAGTAGATAAGTTTTCTTTTGCTACAAGAATACATAAATTATTATTCTTATGGTGATTATAAATTTTGAGACTGTCAAAATAATTGTACCTGTTTAAATCATTATATCACAGTTTCCGTTTTGATTTATTAGAACAAATTTACTGCATTATAAGACGTGGTACCGGGGCCTGATTACGATATATTATAGCAGGCCTTTGTGTACATGTAAATGGTAGAAGGGGTGTTGTCGGCATATATTAATCTGAAGAATAATGATTAAATTTAAAGAACATAATTGTACATAATGTAATTTAAAACAACCTATCAATTGTATTATAAACATTAAATAATAATATCGTTTGCGTCATTGATAATGAATGTAATGACTGCGGAACAGTATTGTATGTACATTAATTCGATAATAAGTTTATAATTGGAAATGCACTAGTAAATATCCCAAACAAGAAAAAACAAAATCAGATGTCACTTTCAGACATTTTAATTGACAAACAGTTTACTTTTTGCAGATTATTACAATTGGTACAGATTATATTAGCAAATTCTGTTGGTGAGACGAACGGGTTTGAGTTGCTTCGGTTTTGTTTTTACCAAATTGTGGTATCTTGGTTCTGCCTTGATATATTTTTATGAAATTTTATCACGCAATAGACAATCCACAGAGGCACTGCTATTATAACAGTTTACGTGCATTGTGTCTATCCTTACAACAGTAGAATAGTTTCCAGTCTTTATGGGATCAATTTGTACCCAATTTTAATCAAGAATCCAGAACGTCTGAAAATACGGTGATATCAACTAGAATATGTCCAAATGCACAGGCGACGACTGGTTCTAAAAATCAAATAGTAAAATGTGCACAGTGATGCCCCTTTCGTGTAAATAACCATTGATGAGGTTCACCTACCTGAGTTGAAGTTTGTCACCTGGTTGTTAAGATACTAATCCTGTGTATATTGCTGTATAGGATTGTAATACCACAAGTAAACATACAACGACAAACTGTTTTGATGAAAAGACATACATTTTATTTCAACTACTTACGGTAAGGAGGTAACACAATAAGGTATACCTTAGAATCGTTATGTTCGACGTAACAATACAAAATTGTAATGTCAGAGCTATAGCTACAAATATGAGCTTCATAATTCGACTTAACTCTGAAGGGAAACTAAATGAAAATATAACCTTCGTCCCTGTGTGTTTGACCTGGCCACTGGTTGGCTGCTTATTTGTGAATTTAACAAATAAAATGTGTTCTTACAGGTAATAATCAAAAGATAATAATGACCGTGTAATGTAATAAATGTCTAAAAGTGAAAATGCTGTCTGGCTAGTACTTATCCATAGTTGATAATGATATGAATTTAGAAATTTAGATCGAATCTTTGGTTCAAAACATCAATATTGATAGTGAATAGGCAAAATCCTTAGCATTTCTGGATTCTTTCAGTGCAAAATGACATGATTTCAAAATGGCTACCCTGGTTGGGGTTGAGCTGAAGGTCCCATTTTTTTACTTTTGTTATATGAATCTAGACTTTAGTTATAAAACACTTTAACTAAACATGATTCATCTGTTTTTATAATTCATTACAGAATTCTAACACTATATAAAAGCATTTAGATGGTTGGCTTTATAGAGATTCAACTTTGAACTTTTGGCAATATTGCGCGATGTTCGATTGATTCACATTACTAATAAAAAGCTTTCTCTGTTTTTCAGATCAGGACTAATTCTGTGATCGACAATGGAAGTGAGATCTGCCGGTGCTTACAAAAGGTCACGATGGCCACGTGACCTGGTGTGATGTCTACATCATCTGGGTCGTCTCATGCTACGTCGTACATCAGTGAATCTCGTCACGTGAACACGAGTCTGTCTCGTGCCAAACAAGAGTGTGATAGAAAACTAGTTCGATACGAAAAGGAGCACGACATTAACGTTAACAAAATGGGGGCGCGAGAAAAAATGTTAAGAGAATCCATGTTAGCGTATACAGAGCGCATGCGCAACATTGCTAATTCGCGCCAATTCGTAGAACCGGATAGATTTTCTTCTCCAGAATCGTTGCCACTTGTGGTACAGGCGAAACATATTCCCAAATTTCCCGTCGTGAAAAACAAGCGAAAGCCAGCATCTTTGGACGAACTAATCGGAAGACAGGCCGAAAAAGCCAGACGCATATACAATAAACCCGGAAGTAAGCTTTCACTTCCGGCGCTTCCTGACCGACTCAATAAGCGTACACATCACGTGAAAATTAGCTTTGTAAGTGCATCTGACCTGTATGACTTTGTAGACTTTAGTATTAGAAACAAAGCGTCTAAGGACGAAGCGCTTAAGATGTTGAAAAATGAAGCGTTTAGCAAACGGTCGATGCGCCCTAATGGCGCCAAACATAGAGACAGGCCAGATTCTGACAAAGCAACTAAGTCATCCGATTCACCGACGCCATCTTTTGATGATGACGTTGACAACCAAGGTAAAACTAACGAATATCACGGCAATACCGCCGTGCCCACTGTGGTCAGTCATAGTAGCTACAGTAGCTCTTCAAACGATGGTGAAACGTCTGACGTTAGGAGTAGTGATGGCTCGTCGACGAGTGGCGAGTTATCCGATAGTGATGTACCAGCCCTTTCATTTGACGCTTTGAAAATAAGACCGAGGAGGGCGAAACGAATGACACTTCATCAGCCACAGTTGAATATTATTCCAGAAAACGCCGTTGCTATTCAGAAGGCGAAGAAAAATAGACAAATATCTGTGACATCACCTCCCCCGAAACAATCCCCCCGTAATATTCTAAACACTGTTCCATTGTTATCTGCAATTCCGGAGTACGAACATTCATCCCACGGGGATGAAGACTTTTGGAGCAAGAAAAAGAGAGCAAAAGCCCTTCGAAGGGAGGAAAATCAAAATCATCATGGTGTAAGACTAGAACCGCTTTCACATGTGGAACATCCGCAATTAAAAACAAAAATGAAAGCTCAAAAGAAAATCCGAAGACTGATATACCTTCGTGATGTTCCGGAGAAAAAGCACCAACGGGAATAAGAATGGTTTTTGATTTGTGCAATCTGATTTAAATACAGATCCTTATTATCACTACGTTTAATAAGAGGATCTGAGAACATCCCATTAGGGGTCACGTCAAGATGACCTTTTGAAATGGCCAATCAAATTGGCACTGCCAGAATCTTGACTGGGGACGAAATAGTTTGAAAAAGCTGTCCAAATTATTTTCGTTTAAGTAATCATCTCGCCCGAAGTGCACAACAAAGTTAGTTGTATATGTATACTGGGGCGAAAAGACGTTTTCAATTGATGTTGTAAGGTGTAGAAACTGCATTTGCTCTGAAGTACACGTGGTATAAAGGTCATCTGGACGTGACCCCTTATGGGATATCGTCAGATCCTCTATTGAACGGAGTGGTTATAAGGATCTGTGTTTTAATCAGATTGTGATTTGTGTTTCATAGCGGGAAATGATGATGTTTGTTAATTCATTACGATTCTGACAATGGCAAGGGACCTGGAGACGTTACATTTATTAGACAGCTGGTCTGTCTTAAAGTAATTTAAGGAGGACACATACTGTAATGTCCTGGTTCATCATTCAGTTTGCACGAAGCTTATTCTGTTTCATGTAATACAATTTCATTTTTGTCGTCGTAAATTGTTACACAAATACTTAATTATTGTTTTTTATTTGATTGATTTGATTTAGATATATTTTATTCGCCCAAAAACATATAGGATAAGAGACAAATAATATTGATAAGAGTTTCAGTGATTTATTTTTTTCGTTTGTTTCATGCACAGTTTAAAAGCAATTTTCAAATAAATAATAAAATTATTTCTGACATTTTACCATTTTTTTTATAAAATTCTTAAGAACCCAATTAGTTACTTACTCTCTGATTTAAATCATGTGATTAAGCTAAGCATCCTTTGAACAACCGGGCCCTGGTTTCATCATTTACGCACAAATTTTTCTATAAATGAAATAATACAATTTATAATAAACTTATAGTTTAAAATCATCAAAACTGGGAACAAGAAAGATACAATTAGTCAGCACAGAAATATGTTATTTATTGTGACAGATAAATATTCTTTCAGTATATCAAGTTGTTCAACACAATATCAATGCAAATGTTTTGGACTGTTTTGAAAGATATTTGTGATAGAAATGAAAACATAATTATTCGTCTAACGAAGTGTTCATGCTATTATGTATTCCCACTTCCACATGCATTGATTATAGTTGAGTTTGTTATTGCGTATTTACAATATACTGTTCTCCCAGTAAAATATCAACGATTTTTATCTCATCATTCTGAATGGACCAAAAATAAACTTAGATTTTGATATTTATCAATAAATTATTTTAAAAGTCATGGCAAAATAGAAGTTACGAATGATTTTATTTTTCGGTGAATAATACATGGTATTTCTCTCAGTTAATTGATGATTACGCGATCTTAAAAAATCCAATTACTCTTTTTTTATTTTCAATATGACCATGAACCTTTGTTTCTGTCACAACAATTTCCTGGGATTTAAGCCAGAGACCAAAAGAAAGTGTAACTTGTGGAATATCATAGAATTTTATTACATCATTAAGGAAAAGTACAAAGAATCTTGACATTTTGCTCGCAACGAATGTGTTCAGCAAACGTTGAGACTAACAATCCATTTTGATAGTCATGTATTTGACCTCCACCCCTTTTAAATTTTATCATTAACATTTCGTCCACAATACGAATTGACAAGTTTTCTATATCTAAACAAACATAATGAATTACTTTTGAGTAAGCTTGGCATTGACTTCAGAACTCGTTTAATGAAAATGACGAAAGGTGTTACCTTGCAGAAGTGTGTTTCAAGTAAAAACCTTCCTGGTAAATTGTACTTAACACTGAAAATAAATATGTTTATTGTTTTCGATTGGCTTTTGTTGTTACTTTGACAAGCCGTGTTAGATATCCTACGTATATACCATTCCTTTGAATCATCATTTGTCTAAGATGATGTATTTTGGTATATTCTTTAAACGTAATTTTTATGTACATTTTATTACATAGATATGTAGAGAACAGTGTTAAATAAGTTAAATGTAGAATTTACTTTGGAATGTTCGCTTTACACATGGAAATATTATAAACTATGAGCGCGTTCGATGTAGATGTACACACCCAGAAGGCATTCGATACACAACATTCACATTAGATTATATTAAATCAATCTATCCCGCGATAATACTATTATATTCAACATTATGGATGAACTATAAATGAACTATGTAATTATATGTCTAGTTTAACAAGAAAATGAAAATATTTTATATCTTACGTACTTATAGACAACTTAACATTTTTGTAGAAATTATCTTTACACCTGTTAGCAATTATTTACGTAAATATCGGATCATCTTTAAGATATATAGTTTGATCTCGTCCTTAAAGACGTACGTACACGTGTTTTTTATGCACATATTAGGCGTTAAAGACAATCCCACCTTATCTGTGACCACAATAGTCCTTAACACCCACGGTGACTTGTCAATCCAAGTATGTTTTAAAAGCGATGAGTTGTTAATTACATCACGTACTCAGTACCCAGGGCGAGCTTTAATTACTGTAGGTCTTTGTATATCAGACTATTCTTTGTTTGTACTAATACCACACGAACCATATACACATAAACCATAGCATTCGAACTCCTATACCAATTGCATATAAATAAACCCCAAATAACACAATAGTACGTTTCAAATTTGAAAATTGGTTATGAGAAATTTTAATTGGCTGCTTTATAAAGCCCCTCGTCAAAAATAACGATTTTCAGTAAATTTCAATTTTAGTTAAAAGGAGAATATTTGAAAATTAATTTGATCAAGCTTATATTGGCTGTGATTTTTCTATTAAGGTTGTAGACGCCTGGTTTGACAGTTTCAGTCAAGACGATCACACAAACTTCATTATTTAAGTTACGGGTCACAAGCCGAGAATTATGCGTAATTAAAAATGGGTTCAGGTTTTGCAATTAGGCCGTTCAAAACGAGAAATACTTATATTCCCTGCCAAATATAATTTTAAAAAACACGCGCGTCCATTACATATAAATTTAAAGGACTGGGAAAATTCAAATTAACCTTTACCATAGTTCGTATTCATCATGATAATTATTTTTTTAAGAAATCCATACCAGTAGCTTTAAAAATTGATTCACAGCTTTGAGAAGTATATATAATTAGGTTCCACACCTAATCAAGCCTAAATCATCAAAGCCGAGACATACCTCGTTAGGCTATATATGCCAACAACAAAGTGACTCTGAAGTTAAAACATCTTTTGATCTTCTAATAATAAAATACTTTCATTTTCCACGACGTCTGTAGGTTCACTTGGTTCTTGTGTATAGATAAAAAGCTTGTTTTAGATGTATCTGGTGCCATGACTAGGGTCGTTATTCTGAGATATACAATATAGATATAATTCTATAGTATAACATACATGCTTGTTAATTACATTTTCTAATTACGAGACTTACCTTTCGAGTTCCTCTGAAAGAAAATTGAATAAAAGCTAGACTTAGATATATCAAAATAGGTTGGTTGTAAGATATCTTTTTAATATCTGACACTATTTTAACAACATACATATGAAATACACATTAATAATGCAATGTTGTACTGCCGTCATTTAAAAAAAATATACATACTGATTGAGAACATTTTTCATATTTGAATATTTGTCAGCAGGCGCAGTTTGGAACCAGGCCGACAACTTACAAGGACGAACTGTCTAAGATAAAAGGACCAATGAATTAAGGCAATCGAAATTATGATTCTGCCACATGATGGTTGTATTTCGGAAGTAACTGGTGCAACAACAGAGATAGAGGCGAAGTGCAAAGAATGGATCCTTCAACACGTATCTCATTCGTCGACTTTTTTAATCTTTTAACTGCATTTGGACTAATCTTTTAACTGCATTTGGACTCGACCCTTTTTCATACAATATATTAATAGATATGCCGAGAAACATAGAATTTGGATGCATATCAAAAGACTCAAAATGTAAAAGAGATAGTTAGAGTAGAGCAGTCGATTGGAACTGAAATTTTTGATAATAGAAAAGACTCAAAATGTAAAAGAGATAGTTAGAGTAAAGCAATCGATGGGAACTGAAATGTTTGATAATAGAAAAGAGATAGATAGGTTAGAGCAATCGATGGGAACTGAAATGTTTGATAATAGAAAAGACTCGCTGGGAAAACATATTTTACTTGTGCTTAATTACTATTTACACCATCATAACCTTCACAAAATCAAAAGGTATTCCTTATAATATATATTCTAGTAGAGTTATTCAACCCCTGCATCATGAAAGCTTTGTAAGCGAAGAGTAACCTGTATAATATACTCATAAAACTGTAGCATTCGGCGATAATTTTAGGACGGTCAGAACAAAAACACTACCTCAAGATGGATACCGACGTAGCGTGACGAACAAAGGTGTCAGAAGACATGAATATACCGCAGTCTCCCAAAACACCCACGATATATGTCATACACACTACATATCGCATAAATGGGAAGCCGTCTTTACATGGCCCTGGCTGTTTATAGGACGTAAATTGTTCAAATAAACAAACAAGCATTTAAGAAGCAGTTTACCAAGGCCATAGATATAGACGTATAGAAGGTGACATTAACATGTAAACTTATAACGCATTATGGAGTCTATAAGAAATGCACCAGATATAATGCTCATCTACCAAACACTGTACTTCATTGTCGTCATAAATGCTTCTTGGTGGGTTTATAAAAGAAGAAGCGTACCATTTTCATGGATACACAAGAGCTCCACTTTACAAGAAGACACAACACGAACATACCGCAGTCTCCCAGAACAAGCAGCTCGCACTTCACACAAGCTACACACCACATACATGGGAGACCGTCCTTACATGACCTAGGCTGTTAATACCAAACTGGTCTTAGATACAGAGATATACACACTACATATAACGAAACATGGGATACTGTAGGTTCTACAATAAATGCACTAGATCTGGTCGCCTTATGAACGAAACAGTTTAGCATAGTCATACATGTATATGCAGACGTAGTGAACGCTACATTTAAAGAGACAATTTACTCAGGTTAATTCTTTTACATAACCAAGAAGCAAAATATGGCATAAATGTATTATTCTACATTTGTTATGAAACATATATTTCACCACCATGGGCTTTTCATGAATATCACAGTAAAACCGACTGCTCTAATTTCCATTAGAACTGGGGGTTTTCCGATATATGTACAAATTGTAATGTTCTCTTAGACTGAATTGTCCCTTTAATGAAAGTGTTTTGCAGAGTCTATGATAAACGCACTAGATAATAGTCATACATACAGAAGCATACGCACTTCGTCTTACGAAACGTAGTGCAGAGTATATTATAAATGCACTAGATATTAAAACTAAAACATACCAAACCACTGCATTGCATTGTCGTGATAATGTGTAGCTGAGTATATATTAAATACAGTACCTGGCACGATTAGTTACTACATTATACACGGCCAAGGTACAGTACTGAAGGTTCCTGTCAATCAGCCTACGTTTTAGATATGTGACATGATGTTGATAAGATAGCGATATCAATTATATAAGGTAATTACAATATAATATGCACATTTTTAAGTGCATTGAAAGAATGGAAGACAAATATTCGTATAGAGGATTGAAAGTTTCATTTCATTACCGAACTATTTCAAATGGTATGAACACAAATTACAGTGACATTTAAGTTATTACAAGAAATGAGCTAAAGCTTTGGCCAAACCTAAAGTTATGATCACATATCATTACATATAATAGACAGACAAGCCTACAATTGGAATAATTGTTCGGTAAAATGGACAGAGGAATTAGAACTCTAATTAATAAGTGTGGTATATACTTACATTGTAAGTACAATGTCCAAAATGGGTTTTGCGTTATCATTATTTTGTAAGTATATTCTGTCCATTATGTGTGACACTTTAAATTTTCTTTGGTTTATAATTTAACAATTTAAATGGAGTATCTTGCGTTCAGTTATCGAGTGTACTAAAATCACACGCTTACGGGGGCGAAATAATTCCTTATTTTGTATATCCCATGTTTTTAAACGACCAGTGGTACAGTCGAAATTTGCGTTAAATGAAAAATTCTAAATAATGACTCACTGCAATGTCGTCATAACAGATATCTTACTTTGATTATCTCATTATCTTATTCTCGATCAAGAAATTGAAACCTTGCCAAATGTCTTGCAAATATGTTAAATGTTTTAATCAGAGACATCGATATATGTTTGTCTTTATAATTCCTCCGTAAACTGGTGAAATTATCGCGTCGATTTTGGTGTAGGTATCTGATGTTCTTAGACGAGTTTCGTGTGTGACGTGACATTGTAAAATAAATAATTCATAAATGATTGAAATATGGTTTTAATGTGTCCGTATCACACCTCGTAAATACTGATTGTCTCTGCTGTTCTCACACGAGTTGATGACAGGTTCACGACAGTGTCGTCATAGCGACATTTACAAAAACAAAGCGACATTCAGAGATAATCTAGGTCTTAGTGCAATTCACATGGATTAAGTATTTTATGCATTCTTGGGTCTATAATAAGAGTAGATACTTAATTACAATATTGCAGTAAGTAAATATGTGGTGTCACTAAATTATGTACCGCTGATAGGGTTATTGATGTCCATAACATACTACTCATCCCATCTCTACCGTGCACAGATTACTCACTGCATTTAATATCAAGTAGTTTTCGAATTTATTTAAAAACATAATAATACGAAAGTAGCGCTATATATCTGAAAATAGTTTTTAAGTACATGGTATGAACGTGACTATGCTTTGTAAATGACAAGCCAATTCTGAGTACAAAACGTGGGAAAAACATGCGCAGTTTAGTCAGGAAGGTGCAACATATTCAATCAAAAGATATTGAACTATATTAATGATGATGGGTTTATGGAAGTACCCTTGGACCGTTTTTTAGAAGAAAAAAGGCGTCATTAACTGATAATATGGGTCTCGGTGCATTTTGAGAGAATGGAATATTTTACTTCTTCTAATCTTAATCTTTGTAGATAGATAATCACAAGATCCCTGCGGGTAAAGGTATGATGAAACTGAGATACACCATTAATTTATATTATCGATGTCATTGACACCCCTACCCACTGCCACAATACAACGATTTCAAAATTTTCAGTCAAGACATTGTTTTCACATTATTGAACAAAATTGTGAATTCTAAATAGAAATAGGATGGAAATGCACGTTTGGAGCTCATGTTATTACCATTTTGGTTTTTTTCAGAAACTATTTCAAATAATGTAAGACACAAAATGTAAAATCGATAAGGCACTGATGAACTTTCATAAAAATGTTTTAAATTATCTTTTTATTTTCTTATGATAAAATTGAATAAGTCAATGGGCGAAATCTCTCTGCTCATATTCAATACACATAACTATCTCAACCGCATGTTCTTCGAGTGAAATTAACAAAACAAAACCTCCTTATCATTTGTCTCGCTTTGCTAGGAACAATTTGGATGGCGATTAAAATAAATAAAAAAACATAACGTAAATATTCTCTAGTTTTCCATTTATAGAAAGGATGAGGATGAGATTGAGAGAGTTAGATTTTCTAATTTCTTATTGAATACTAACTATTTAAAATAATATCATTTTATCGCAATAATGGTTTTTTTGGTTTTTTTTTAAACATGTTCATTTCACTTGTATGCATATACGAGTTACTTCCCTTGAATAGAACAATATTAAACGTTCGCCCCTGAAACTTCATAACGGACAGTTCTAGTCCCTGTTTAAAGATGCTCCACCGCCGTCAGAGCATAAATAATATTCATCAATTGAACTATAATTGGCGTTTAATCGTGTATATATGTCGAATTAACACAAAAAAAAATAATGGTGCATGAGAATAATTTATATCAATAAATATTCTGCTTTTGGTGCATGAGCAATCAAAATAATACTAAAAAAAAAAGCATTCCAAACAAAGTATAGGACATAGTGCCACGGAGTGCTCGTCCGTCCGTCCGTCCGTCTCTCCATTTTTTCCGGGATGCAATGAATTTTGGATTCAACAAAATTCTTGGATTTTGATAGTATTTTTTACGTCTTGAAGTAAACTTAGAAGCTCAAACTTTTGTGCAATATTTTGGTAATGGTGTAAAATAAGTAACTTTGGTAACTGAAGGCTAAAGGGATTCTTCTCAAATTTCACATGTAGGTTCCCCTAGGACCCTAGTTATGCATATTGCATTTTGGGACCGATCAATCAACAAGATGGCCGACAGCCCGCCATCTTGATTTTGACAATTGAAGTTTGTTACCACTATTTCTCAAAAAGTACTGAAGGGAGCTGTCTCAAATTTCATGTGCATGGTCCCCTAGGTCCCTGGTTATGCATATTGCATTTTGGTACCGATCAGTGAACAAGATGGCCGACATGACGTCATCTTGGATTTTGACCATTGAAGTTTGTTACCACTGTTTCTCAGAAAGTACTGAAGTGATCTGTCTCAAATTTTATATGAAGTTCCCCTAGGGCCTTATTTATGCATATTGCATTTTCGGACTGATCAGTCAAAAAGATGGCCGACAGGTAGCCATCTTGGATTTTGATGATTGAAGTTTGTTTCTCAGAAAGTACTCAAAGGATCTTTCTCAAATTTCATATGTAGTAATATATAGGAAAAAAGCAGAGAAAAGATCCCTCTTTCGTTTGTCAGACATAGATCATTCTTTGGTGGGCGCCAAGATCCCTCTGGGATCTCTTGTAACTATAAAAAAAGGAGCAGACGATTTAGTATTTTCTTCAGTTACAAAAGTTACTTACTTTACACCATTACCACCATTGAAAAATTTTAATTTTACTTCAAGTTAGATATATAAAAAAAAAATTAATTGCATCCCGAAAAAAAATCGTGGGTACTATATTCTATATAGAATGAAGCACTAATTGTGCATGCACCAAAAGCAAAACAGATATTTTATATAATTTTGTGTGGTATTTAGATACATATATATACACGATTAAACACCAATTAGTGTTTAAATGATGAGTATCATTTATGCTCTGTCGGCGGTTGAGCACCTTTAAGAAAGTACTTTCATCTACCGTGTTAATTGATATTTGATATTTCGTATTAAATTCTAAATACTGGTCAAACCAGAGCGACCTAGGGGAGATAAATCATTACTGTATTATGTGTAATGCCCGATATCATTGAGGTTGAATACTGATCGTCTTAAACAATTTCTAATCATTTCAAAACGTCATAAAAATCCTGTAATACAGCAATTGAATTACTCTTATACTTGAATGACATGATTAATTTGTGGTTGATATTGTTCAGCCTAATTAAGTATCTAATCATTTGTATTTTGAAAATTAAATGTGGTAGTAAAAGCTGGTTACCTCCCTTTAAGCATTGTAATTGTATAGTATACATATCCTTTTACATCAGCATTATCATAATACAATACATTTATTAAAAAGACAAATCAATTGAACACTATTCTCTCTTGTGTTTGACCTCCTAACGCAAGATTAAAACGCCAAATACCCATATTTCAAACACAATCTCACAAATAATAAATTAAATAATTTATTCTAATACTAGCGAATAGCTCGGTTTGTTTGTTCCTTATGGAAACCATGATAAAAATGTACTATCTTATACAAATGTTCATGCGAATTGAAGCAAAATATAATGTATACAATTTGAAACGTTAAGATTGAACACAAATCAAGCAATGCATTTCTAAAATGTTGAATGACCATAGCCGTATCTTATGTTTAAGTCATGTTGTGAGTCAACAGTATGGATGACAAAGATAAAAATCGAAATAAAAACATGAGAATTTGAAAAAAAAACTTAATAAAGAATTACACTAACCATTTCTCATAACTGATCCATTAAGAGTTAATCCTGTTATTTGTACAGATACTTATGAGTAAAGTAACAGAACCAGAGGCTACATGATAACAAGCGTGTTCTGTTTTATAGGTGTTATCCACCACAGTAATTTAGGTCGAATCCGGGTTAAATTGAAATTACAAAAGAGAATCATGTGCCAGCAATGATATAAGGAACGACTAAACAAGACCGATCTTACTTCGAGAAGAGGAATAATTCAATGTTTGTAAATGGCATTTTCACGTGTCTAATACTGTGTATTGGTAATGAAATGTTACATCGTGTTTTATTAGCTGATACGACGGTGTATTGAATACATATAAAAAAAATTCGCGAAATGTTGAGAAATCCACGTGATTAGATTGTGTAATAAGGATAAACTTTGATTTAAACATATTTTATTGCAAAATGTGCAATGGGATTGGGCACAAGTTATACAACTTATATAAAGCCCGTTCCCAAAAATAATAAAACATTCAAATTACAGACAAGATGGCATTTACAAGAGAATATATACATAATATATAAAGTTGTATTTGAGATAGAGAGAGAGGGAGAGAGTGAGGGAAGAACGAGAAAGAGAGAGGTGGGGGAGGGAGAGAGCTATTGTATAACCAGTATGCTCCTCAAGTTTCAACTCGTAATATACTATTATTTTAAAATCTAAAATCTACCCCTCCGATAAAGACGACAGAAGTTCTAAACCACTTTTCTTAACTTTCGACTTCTCAATGTTCATATCATCCTGTCTTCGGTTTGTCTTTCTCCTGGTCACTCTAGGCTTTCTTTGAATATTCGTTTCTCTTTTGTCGTCAGTATCGGAGGGTTATACAAATATAATTTAAGTGTAAATACAAAACCAGTAAGATGTTGGGAGTAAGGCAGATATGGGAATATTTGATATTAATAGAAGGACGAAGTTAAAATCTATGAGTATCTTTGATATATTGCTGAGTGTGCATGAAGATTAATTCGTTTTCTTGTGTACTTAAGTTCATATTTCCAAAAAGTAATAAATTGACAGAGAGTGGAATAAATGAGTTTAGCTGTCGAAATAGAATGATTCTTTGGTCACTATATGAATTACAATTAAAAAAGAAATGCTGTGGATCTTCAACTGGGAAACCGCAATGACATTTTTGATCTGTTACAATATTGGCTCTGAATAAATGGCTACGTAATGAACTTGAACGATTTCTTAAGTTTGTATGTATAATGTTTAATTTACGGTCTCCAAAATAAAAAAAAGTTGGGTATTACAGGTACGTCTTTGTTCTGGATAGCATGTTTAAAATTAGAGAATGACTCGCTATGTCTTGTGTTTATAGGTAACTGGTTCCATAAACGAACGGTAGACGGGAAAAAAGATATATTTGAAGATTCAAGTCTATTATTAGGAAGTGTGTAATTTTCTGCATTACGAAGAAGGTGTTGGGTGTTATCAGCAACTATAGAAGGAAGGAGTGTTTGTAGATAGGTTGGGGTTAGCCCATGATGTATTTTATAAAAGAGTTGGAGTTTTCTGCGAGACCGTCTGTTAGATAAGGGCTCCCACCCAGTTTCACAGTATATAGAGTTTCTGCTTGAGAACGATGGTAATCCCGTAACAATGCGACCTGCCTCTAATTGTAATTTTTCTAAGATTTCAGCTTCAGCGACCGTACAACCGTCCCACAACTCACAACAATATTCCAATATAGGAAGAATAAAAGTTCTATAAATTTTGCTTAACGTTTGTCTAGAGAGAATGAATTTTAATTTCCGTAGAACACCTAATTGTTTCGTGACAGTTTTACTGATATGGTCTATATGTCTGCCCCACTTACACTCAGAATCAATATACACTCCAAGATGTCGGTGGCTATCAACAAAGTCGATATTTACATTATTAAAAACAATATCAATTACATAATTAAGGTCAATATTCGAAATGAGGATAGCCTGTGTTTTTACTGGATTAAATTTCACTAACCATTTATCGGCCCAAGATTGGATATTCGAAAGATCGTTATTTATTTTTTGCTCTATAACTTGTGGAGATTTGTCAGTGCATAGAAGAGAAGTATCATCAGCGAACAGCTTAGATAGGCTGTCTAAATTATCAGTAATATCATTAATATAAAGAATAAATAAAAGGGGACCTAAGACAGACCCTTGAGGCACCCCTGCCTTAGTAATTTTAACATTAGATTTAGCATTCCCCAAACATACTTGTTGCGACCTATTCTTAACATAATCAGTTAACCATATCAATAATTTCCCCGATATACCATAGCTAGTTAATTTTTTTTCCAATCCCCTGTGCCACACTCTGTCGAACGCCTTAGAGATATCACAGAACACTAAACAGGTTGGTTGTCTTTTTTCCAAATTATCACATATATTTTGAAAGATTTCTATGAGTTGATGAGTAGTAGAATGTCCAGGTTGAAAACCAGACTGATATTTATAAATAAGCGAATTATCTAACAAATAATTATGTAAGTACTTTGCGATTAGTCTCTCAAATACTTTACCAATTGTACATAATAATGAAATGGGTCTATAGTTTGAGGGATCTTGTTTGTCACCTTTTTTAAATATAGGAATAACTAATGCACGTTTCCATTGTGTAGGAAAGGATCCAGTCTCTAATGAGGTACGAAAGATAATGGAAAGAGGGTAGGCTACTGCACTTGCAGTGTTTTTTAGCATAATGTGACTAATTGAATCGTGTCCTACTGCTTTCCCACTTTTTAATGATTTGAGGATGTCAATTATGGCATTTACGGTAACTGGTACGTCAGATATTATAGAGTCAGTTCTAGGTTCAGCAATAGGAACTTCCACCCCCCTGTCATCAATATTGGATATTGATATAAAGTAGTCGTTTAAAATATTTGCCTTTGTGTAGTCATCAATTTCAATAATTCCAGTCGCACTCCGCAAAGGAGGTATACAGTTAGATACATCAGAATTTTTAATAAGTCTGCGGACAAGTTTCCAAAATTTTCTGGGATTTGAATTACTAAAGTTATCGAGGAGACCATTAATGTCCGCATAAAACAATTCTTTTTTTCTTTTCTTTTGATTGTTAACTTTATTGCGCTGTTTTCTAAAGTTATTTAAATTTAACGGAGTGCGATTAGATTTATATTTATGAAGTAGTCTATCTCGTTTCCTAATTTCTCGTCTTATGTCCGAGTCAAACCATGGTTTATCATTTGGCCTAATGGTTACAATTTTGGAAGGAATGCACGTGTCTGCTATGCCTAAATATTTATCTGAAAAAACTTGACACAAGTCATCAACATTACCTGTTTGAGAAAAAAGTTCAGTCCAGTCAGTCGTCTCTAATTTATTGTTAAAAAGATCAAAATTTGCATCATTATAACACCAAATTTTACGCTTAAAGTTTTTAGTTATCGTTGTGCCTACAGTCAATTCGACACAAGTCGCCTGATGATCAGAGATATCACGATCTATATCAATAGTGTCCGCAAAGGTGTGACTACACGTGTCAGATAGAAGAATAACGTCAAGGAGTGTGTCGCACGTGCGCCCGATTCTAGTCGGTCTGTCTATTACATTGGTGAGGTGAAAGTGATTTATTATGCTTATGAAAGGATGATTTCTGTCTGCTGTAAGAAGGTCTACATTGATATCGCCTACAATGAGTATATGAGAAGTTTCGTTAAATGCTGATTCAAGGGAGAACCGGAAGGAATTCCAAAAAGCGTGTATGCAATTTGGAGGTCTGTATACTGTGCAGAGAAGGTATTTTTTATTTGGAAACTGGATCTCAGTCCACACAACTTCACCTATGTGGAATTCTAAGTCGGCTCTACGACTAGTGCACAGGACATTGGAAGTATATACAATAATCCCCCCACCCGGAGCCCCACGGTCTTTACGGAACATATCATACCTATCTAGAAGCATGTCGTCGTCTGCTATCGATATATCGAGGTGAGTCTCAGTAACACATATTATATCACAATCAGATGCTAAATTCTCTAGATATGCTAGCTTATTTCTAAGACTCCGAATGTTAAGATGAAATAAAGATATATCGTTAAAATGTGGGATGGGGCCTGGATTTGGATGAACATCGTTACAGGTGATCAACAATATCTGTATAATCAAGAAGAAGCATGGATTGTCGACAAGGGCAGATAAAGATAACTGAACCATAAGTGTTAATTTGATAGCATAGTACTTTAAATTAGAACATATTCCACTTAATAATCTATAAAGATTCATATGTAAAAGGTACTGACTATGTGTTAAAACATAATGTGTACACTTGAACATATATGTCTCTATAATATCATTATTTAGAGGAACCTACATATAGATATGAAATGAACCAAGTAGCAACATTACATGCGAATGACAAAGACCTAATAGATCAAATTTCTATTACAAAAGGGCCCTACATGTGATGTGAATATGCTGAAGGTTCAAATCCTCAACTTCTATTAGTCAAAATATTAGAATACCATAAATTGAGTTTTTCAATGACTAGGGGTGGATTCATAACATTATATTCATGGGTGTCATGCATGTTATCTTTTTCACAAATGAACTTCTAAAACCTAATAAATAAAACATGACATATAAATAGCTGTTGTCTAAATATAACAGCTTTTGTTTGGAATATTTTCAGAGCAGCATACAATTTGAATTATAATGATTTATGTACCAAAGTAATTTTTTTTTACAATAACCAGAGTACAGAAAAGTCAGAAACATCTATTGTGTATTGTTGATGTATACCCACTCCCCCACTTACTGGCATTTTCTTATAAAAACCACCACAGCCTCATTAATAATTCATCTGTTCGTAGTAAAACAGATCTGTGACTGGACACTTGAGCCTATTATATTATACTAGACTAGTGTTACTAATGTAGGTTTACAGAAAACCACCAACATCACATATACAAAGTAAGCATTAATGCATTACGGTAACCTTTCGATAACACTTCAGTTTCCTATCTTGAAAAGATTTCATACGAAATTCCATTATAATGATTTTGCAATGTCAGATGTTATAGAAAAGAAATACATGTACATTATGTATATATGTACATATATTATTGATTCGTGTTTTTAGTACAGAAATGTTACATGCACTGAAAGATTGCTTCAAGCTTTTCCAGAAATTTTTCATTTTCCGCGGATATGTTTCATGTTTTTCTCTCGGTTGTATAAGGTCTGAACTTCGTGTTAAGGCCATCTTTGAAAACTTTATGTGTGTATTCTGGAGTTTAAAATAATTCCGAAATTTATATCAATCAATAACTTACACATACTGCAAGTTCCGTTATATATGATGAGGTATTTACGAAAATGTCATAACTTCTAGAACCAAGAAAATTAAAAAATGAAATAATTGCGAATGTAAAGTGAGCGGAATACATCCTATTGGAATTGTGTGATTATCCTTTCTATCGTTTGTATGTTTTGTTTGTTAGTTTGATTAATTAACGTCCTATTAACAGCTATGGTCATGTAAGGACGGCCTCCCATGTATGCGGTGTGTTGCGTGTATGTTGTGCGAGGTGCGTGTTTTGGGAGACTGCAGTATATTCATGTTGTGTCTTCTTGTATAGAGGAACTGTTGCCCTTTTTATAGTGCTATATCACTGAAGCATGCCGCCGAAGACACCAAGCAACACACCCCACCCGGTTACATTATACTGACAACGGGCGAACCAGTCGTCCCACTCCCGGTATGCTGAGCGCTAAGCAGGAGCAGAAACTACCACTTTTATTGCCTTTGGTGTGTCTCGGCCAGGGGACAGAACCCAGAGCCTTTCTCACAGGGGAGAACGCTCAACTCAAGGCCAAAAGTGAGGCGGTGCCAAGGGAGGCATAAGGAAACATAAAGACAGTTAAGAATAAGAGAAGAGATAAGATCCTTAATTTAGTCGCCTTTTACGATCATGTAATAGGGGCAGCAGGTAAAATTCAACGCACTATCGATTACGAACATTCGAAAAACTCTCATAAACACAACTGCTTAATTGTGTGTTTTATGTATCATTAGTACTTGAGGTCAACATATATAAACAACTATTTACTTATCTACCAAACCATGGTACGACTAACTCATCCCAGACCATAGACCATCCTTTCTGGTTAATGTCTCTCTGTACTATTTATTTCATAAAATACCAGTAATAGCAATTATTCAAATCTATATTTAGAAAATTCTATTAAATTTTCACACACCTTGTGAATAAGGTGACGATGTTGCTAACGACACATAAACATAGATTCACAATAGTTAGGGAACAGGTTATGACAACATGTCAACAAAATAGCGAAATGAATTTCAAATATATAGCAGACATAGTAAATGTTAAGCGAATTCGCAATGTTTACAAAGAGGTCCACAGTATAGGGTACACAATGTGTCTGTAGCCTTTTGAATAATCCTACTGCTACGCCCCCGCCATGAAGTTGCATTGACATATTTTGATGTCTTGCGTTCTATTATATATTCCATTATATATATTGATTATTAGGTGCATATTTCATCAAATGTAAATAATCTTTTATAAGTTTTACAATGTAATGCCAATCTAACTTCAACTGTAACGTATCATACTTATGTCTCAATTCTTTAAGTTCGCCACAAACTCCGGTATCATATAGTTAATCACAACATTGGTTGGTTTGGGTGTTTAAAGTCAAGATTTAGGTTGCAACCTCTACTCGAGATTTTTACCCACCTTTCCTTTACCTCGGGCTTGTGACCGGCTAAAGAGGAGTTTATTAATTAGTTATACAAGTTGACGGCTCTACGTTTGTTAGGAGTATAAAATATCGATAATAGTACTCTTTGGCACCCATGTACTCCCAATTAATGGCAACGCCAGTAAGTGAAATTAATTGTCAACTCTGACGTCATAGTTAGTTAAGTCACGATGTCATCAATAGCAATGAATAATTTAATAAAACAAATTCAAAAGGAAATATATGAAACACTCCCATGTGTCCTTAAATCTATAATATATAAAGGTAAGTCATTATATAGGGTTATGACGAACCGGTTTGTCGTAAACGAAAAACAATTGAATGGGAAAGAAAGTCAAAAATTGAAATTACATCAACGTACTATATGATGACCCAAGTCCACACGCAGTTGAGTTTGTACAATTCTTTTCTTTGTGAAACAGATGGCGTCATACTAATTAGTAATACTAAATTTTTAAATGTAGTAAATATTTAGTATACCTCTTACTATATTCCAAATACAGTAGTCATAGATGACTGTAAGATCTCAAAATTGTGTTTTGTTTGGTCCAAGGTATAAAATAATCACAAAAGGCGAACACAAAAACATAAACCGCTCGGACATAACGAATATATACCTATATATGCCCTATTGTTTTACTTCTATTGTTGGAAACAAATGTTTGCTTGAATTGACCAGTGATCGAGAGATAAAAAAATGGTATCTTCCACAAGTCCAAATTGTATATGTTTACACTTATAGACAATATCTGATATTTTTCTTGTCAAACAATCAGACAGTATTTATAAAATTATGACATATGTGCGATCTGTTTAACGGTTGATGCATTTAGACGTTTTGCTAAAAGAATAAAAAAAGAGTGAAAAATTGAACTGATGTAACATATTAAACTTAATCGACGATGTATGTAAATAATAACTACTGCGTTATTTTGAATGTAAAACTAATTTAATTGATTACTTGAAAAACATATGACATACAGTGTATATCGGTACTAGAAGTACTGATTTATTCAACATAATTAGTGGTTATGGAATGCCTATTTTGTACTAGTAATTGTGCACCAAAAAAGACCCTATTGCTTAATCCCATCAATCATGTGTTCATTGTTTCTATGTACATTTTTGTAAGTGAAACTAGTACAAGAGAAGAATTAATACACTTATCATACCAGTTCTATTAAAAATTTAAAAAATAATGTTCCACTAAGTACTTTTTAATTGGTGGTACATTTGTCTTTTTTTGTAATTTTGATAGAAATATGTCATCTCAGCTGTAAGGCATCTCAATTAAGGAATGATTCATAACATAGTATCAATGTACCACAACTTAATTATAATAAAATACGTGTAAAACAACCATAGCTGAAAATTCTTTTTTTTTATCATCAAGTTTATCTGACATGTCGTTGACAAAATGAGAGAGAAATTACAAACATAAGTAATGTGACTTCGGTTCTAGATTTTGGTGCATTTAAAACAGATAACAACTAATGTAACATTAATCATTAACTCGATCATTACTTTCTCATTTGTATTTGTAGATAAGCTAATGCTTTAGTCAACAGTGACCTTTTATAATTACCTCGATTTGACCCACTCTGTCCGGTATTTAACTGCTCGATGGGGTAGTAGGATTTTTGTCATAATTAAACGTAAAAGGTTTTACATAAATAATGCATTATGTATTTCTAGGCCTAGGTACAAGATGTAATCATAATAAAACTGAACAAGTGTCATGTTTAAACATGTAAACAAGTGAAAGTGGGTGGACAGAATGTAAATGACATATCATAATGTGTTTCAAAATTAGCTGAAACGACTGCTTCAAATATCAATTTTTATAGCTAAAGGAGATTAGTGCAGTCGACACACATTTAATGTTGTTTTTTCGTATTGAATTAAACATACGATTCCATTTTGTGGTGAAGGTCGGTTCACCCCGTCTGTCGTCCATAAACAAACAACTTGTGATGATTTGGCCTTGTGAGAAGTCGCTCAACAGTACCTGTTTTCAATCAGTACTAAACGTATTAGACATTCTACAAGGTCAGCTTTTAAAGATTAATACTATAACTCTGGAATGACGTCATAAAATTCCCTTAATCCCAGTAAACATATGGCTTTGAACTTCATGATAAAATGATTTTGTTTACTTGTTGTTTTATTTTAATCCTATAAATACTAATCCCTCATTATAAGGTTAATAATGTCGCCACAATGCGTACGTGTATATATGAATGAAGTTTCAGCTCTTTTAAAAAAATGTTCCGTTGGTCATTTTGTTTTACTAAAGGTCATTAATGGTTGAAAGGTAGTGTTTTAAGATAGGCCATAGTTTTCTGGATTTACTACAATATTAGTATCCCAGCACGTGTCGGTCACGCAATCGTCTGTCGGAAATTTTCAAATGGTTTATCAATACATTTAATACATTATAGAACATTTGTCGAGTTTTGGAATTGCGTTATAATGAGCTCTCTCTGTAACATCTTTGATATCCATCGATACTTCATAAGTCATAAAGTCGGATGTATTTTTTGACATATGACATACAAAATACTCCATATGGCAAAGATTAAGACACAATAGACATTTAAATGTTATTTTCATCCCCGGGGGATGTTAGGCTGGATAGTTTTGGTATCATTGTAAATAATTCAAATGGATTATTTGTGTTTTTAAACAGGACAATCTGGCAGAGATCGTAATCGTTAGTTTTTATAGAAAAGTAAATACGACCAGACTAATACAAGTAAACATTGGATTGTAATTTATCACTTTGTTTACTTGTTGTTTTAACCAGTTTAAAGTAAAAGTGTACTGATCCTGATTTCTGACAAAGGATTTTAAAAAGGACCTAAAGGTCTGACAGTACTATAATTAATGAAGCATGAATCGATTCCGAATTTCTTTGTATATCATATTTTTGCATATAGCGACATGTTATCTCATTTGATTAAAGACTTGTTAACCATGATATCTTCAATATGCGCATCCTTTGATTCAATGTTTGTCAATCTTTGTTTGCTGATCCATTTGAGCTAAAAATGTCATGTTTTGGTTTAATTCTCAAAATAAAACGAAAAAAACAACAAATTGGGTACCAAAAGGTGTTGTGTGCCAAACATAGTCGCATCACGTTGGTAAGCTATTCTTTCAATTACATTATGTTGGATGTGTCATACGAAATAACAATGAATTATGTTTTCTGCATAATAATAAACATTATTTCGAATGAGATACCGGTTTAGCTACCTTTTTTCCCTTCCCAGCTATATTTTCAAGGCGATTTAAATTCGCGTTATCATATGGAATAATATATTGTAGGAAATGTTTTTCACAACGATTTATTTTAGCGAATTATAATTTCCCACTAATTACACGAAAATAAGTCGAACGTGGAAAATAAGTTGATATACAGTAGTTAAATAACATGTTAATAACATTTTTTAAGAAAAAGAAAAAATTAAAAATATATTTCAAAATACCGTGTTGTGATATCATATGGGTACATATTGTAATTCTTCTATTCAACACAGGTGGTCCGTTTTTAAAGACTTTGACAAGTGCATATCTACTTTTGCATATTTTCAGCTATACGTAACTAAGTACGCAAAAATACTGCAGGATATACCTGCAGTTGGATATTGACATCTGAACGCATGAGGTCAGGTAAATAAGTAATCATTTCTAATCATTTACTCCACCTGTCAGACATGTAGATCTGATACATTTTAAATATCTTATCCCCGTGAATCAATCTCTACATAAATTGACCCCCTGTCAAGATCCCGAATGATAAGCATAATTACAGCGCATGTTGTTTCCTGGGTTCTATGTGAAAATATTTAAAGTGTGGGATTTACCTGTAATTAAAAGCCGCATGTCACCCACAAGTAAGTAATCCCAGGCCCTGTTTTACGTCAAAACAGTAATGGGACACGTATGGTTTGATCTTCTATTGGCCTTTGTCAATCTAACAATGATGACTGATATTTGATCCATATTTGCACTATCTGTAGACAACATATGGTACATCTATGTATATCATAAAGTATTGTTAGCTTGAAATAATTTAAATTTTCTTATTTCTTTCCAAATATGAATATTAGACGAATAAATAATGAAATACAATGTAAGCGTCCCGTTTAAAACTTATATTTTGCAAATTAAAAATACACTTTTTTTTCAGATGGCATATTTGCTATACTTGTCAACTAAACTTGCCATGTTGTAAGACTTTTTGTTTAGATATAGGCATCTGTGAAATCAATACCTCGCACATCCGAATTTGCATATCACATTTTGTTTATATCTAAACTTAGTATCTATCGTGAAATTGGATACAAGTTGAGTAGACAGACACTCGGAATATTGCTACGCCACCGGTTGTGCGAGACAGAAACTTAACACTGCTATCATTTTATGAATTATTCATGCACAATCTGAACTAATACATTTTAATTATAAATTTATAATGAAGTAACGCGTCGTTACATACAGTCAATATTTGGAAAGCAAACTTTAAACATTCCGTCTTTGCATGTTAATGAGTTATCTCCCTTACAGGTAGGCATTAATTGTGACGTCACGATTTTGTGAGCGAAATTCCGTTGTTTTCTCTGAAAATTATGACGTTATGCTCGTAAACACATGACGTCACCATCAATAACTATCCGCAAGAACAGATAATCTGCAATATGCACATACAGAATGATTGACAGCGAAACAAAATTAATACAAAACAAAACTATACAGAAAAATGCTGAAATGAAATTATGCATTGCATATCAATGTAGACAACGGGATAGCATTACTCGCTACATCGCTAAATTAAAAGCAAAATCATTCCATGTGTTCATGTGTTTGCTTGTCATGAAAGCCAAATGCCATGATTTTGACAACTGACAATGATTTTTTCCTGGGAATTATTGTGCATTATTTATCTGTTTACCATCTTGAATTTCGAAAAGTTGTCAAAATCGTTATGACATTAGGCTTTAATAATAGAAAAAAACAAAAGATAACGAGTTGTTGACTTTTCGTCCGTTAAACAAAAAGGTGAAAGAATGAAGATAAATGATTTCTCGGTCTCTTTACCGAATCTTATAATTCTTTCCCTCTAAACAAATTTTGTCAACTCCCAGTTATCTGATATTTGATTGTCCATTATCAACCAAGAAGACGCATTCTGATGTGAAAGGGGATGATATTTTGTTATGAAGTTATTAAGGTGATATAATTATCTTGACTTAAAGAAAACAAGCCATTGAGTTATAACTGAACAATAATGGACCCTCTATGTTCCAAAAAAAATTATGAAGTTTTTGACTGCATCACATTTGGTTGTTTGATTAATTGTACTTACAAAAGGCATTTTACTAAAAGAAAGCATGAAAAAATAGAGCCAAATCCTTCACAGATTCTGTGCTTTGGTAATTACATTCAGAAATATGTATTTAAAGACTATATATTATATTTGAATAGATAATAGAAAATGGATTCATAATTGCATATACCTTTTATTACAAAATATATCACATATACCACCGTAAACATATAATCAGAACAATATCATAAAATCGCATACGAATTATAAATACAACATAATCACGAGGAAGTTTTCCCTCTATATTGACTAGTACTACCATACGCATAGTTCATTTATGTTATCAGTATATATATAACGATATATTGTATAACCAATCCTTCAACATAATGATCTGCCCTCGCTGGTAGGTATAGATTGTGACGTCCTTTGCGAGCGCATCGCAGCATTTTTCAGAGAAAACAACGCGAGTTTCGTTCACAAAATGATGACGTCGAATGAAAACCTACCCGCATGGGTATTTAGTTTAAGTTAAGATGAATTCCTTAACGACCGAAAAGAAAGTAGAAAAAAATATCTAAATATCTTTCAATGCACAGTTTAGAATCAATCGTTATTCATCTACTGGGATTAATATCCAAACATTTCAGGATTTCCCCTTCATTTTTGTCTTCTTAGCACTTGTATCCAATACAAATTTTGGTATTATTAGATTACTTATAATAAGTATATTTGCCACCGTTATTTGTTGTGTTTAGCTTTGATATGTCCTTCTTAAAGTTACTTTTAAAGTGAATCTTGCTTGAGATACAAAATGTCTCATTCATGTTGAACAATCAAGCCTTTTGAGCTGCATAAAAACATTGCTTAGAGCGAAGTGACATTCATGATGCTCAAGTTCAACCACCACACACGAAAGCATATACGAAAAAGCGAAGCGAAACGAAGGACATCAAAGCAAGCTAAACACAACATTGAAAACAAAACGCTCCTTAAAGTGATTTTCTTTAGACGAAACTAAATGAGCTTAACGAAATTGAACATGTAGTAGCGATACACACGTACATGTAAGCATAAAGAAAATCAAAATAATCAAGCTCTCGTTTTATATTGGACCAATACTAAATACCACATTAATCTTCTCACACAAAAACGTGGGAGAATATAAGGTAAATGGTTCCTCTAGACAGGGATACTGATGCTACATCATATTCTTGTATAATTGAATATACAATGTATTGTTTAGTTTGTTATAATGCAGGTTAATTTGGAATCCCAGAATAATTTGTTCTTCCATGGTAAATTAAAAACTTATTATAAAATCTAGTATTCAAATGGCTCATATGTCGTTTTAATGATCAGAAGAGTATTACTTTGAACAGGTAATTAAGTGATAAAAATGGTGAATAAAATAGAAACCGGAATCGTTCACCTCATGCGTAGCGAAAATTTTTATCTATAGCAAATATGGATGAGGAAATGATCTTAATGCAGGTTTTAATTACTTACGATATATCATAAGCATCTCGCATACTTGGTCTTGGAAAAGTGTACTTTTTGACGTAAACATTCTATCAAATTAAAAATTAATATGCAAATTGACTGTTGATAATGACTTAATTACTTGATAATGAGTAAATTTATTGACCGATATGTCAATTAAATTCTGTATGTTAAAGAATAGATATATCTCATAGAAATACACGAGCCCGATGTTTGATTTACTGACAATACATTCTGCGTATCATAGAAAAGTACAGTTAAACCACATTATCTCCAAATATGGTGGACCTAAGGTGAAACATGTGACAATGTAAGTAAATTAAACCAAGCCCCAACTTCTCGGAAAATACTGATTTAAACAAACTGACTTAAGTCAAATTTTTTCACATAAGAAAGTTTTGAATAAAGTCTGCATTTTTTGTTTTGAGAAATCGGAGAATCGAGAAATCGGCCTGGTCTCCCAACAGTACGACTTTGAGTTAATGAGGTTTAACTATACATACATATTTATCTTGTGGGTGCAGTCGTTTACTGCGATAGTGTCTAGTTGATATCATTAGTCTAATCATCAGCACCAATGACCATCACAGTAGATGGCGACTGTTGTGAAGACACTATTGGTTTGTCATAAAGAGAGGTTTTTGATCTACTCCTCTCCGACAAATCCATCACTCTGTCATTGTCCTCGCGGTTTCCATCCACGGAAACTCCACGTGAGATTGATGGAAGGGGATTTCGCGAAACACTCCTGCTCAAGTTTGCAGCAGCTTTCTTACGCTTGCTCATAGGATCGTCCCGTTTGATATTAAGAGGCACTCCTCGAATATTGTTTAACCTATCAACGTCCACCACTTTTAACACAGCAGGTCCAAGTGTATTAATGATGCGTCCATTTTCCATCTCCACTTTAGAAACCATATCTTTCTTTGACACATTGAATGGATTAGGCTTTTTAAGCAGTTCTTTAATAGCAACAGAGTATCGAAACCCGAAGCACACTTCTCTCTTCTTCTTTTCTGGTTCCTCTTCAATTTCCTCTTCTTCTTCTTTTTCGTCTTCGTCAACGTAAGTTTCGATTATTGTTTCTGCTATTTCTTCTTTCTTTTCCTTTTTATCGTTTTTTCGGAACCGTTTTAAATATTTGTTCTTTTTTGCCTTCGCCTCAGCTGGAGATTTTTTCAGAGTTTTTCTTTTTTTGGTTTTCCTTTGGTTAGATACGTCATCAGTAACTTCCTCGGGAACACCAAACATATTATTTATGTGCTTTCTTTCCTCATTAATGTCTGGGAAACACGCAATTTTTACCGAACTGATAGAATGCACATCAACATCCATTTCATCGTTTTGACTATGTTTGTCCCTCTGGTCATATTCCATTTCCGATCCATTGAAACTTTCATACGCACTATCAATGGATCTAGCGTCTCTGGCACGGCTGATATCGAAAAGATCGGGCGGAGATATCGTACTGATCTTACGAGTGCGCAACGTTCCCTCTGAAGGTAACGTAGGATGATTAGTTCCGGTTCCGCTGATTGAATGTCGCATTGTGTGCATATTTGGTGAAAGCAGATGGCGTTCTATTTCACTGCCATGGAATGTCATTTTCCTATTACGGTTCCGTGAAATCGAGATCGGTGAAAGTTTGCGTGGAGAATTAAGTGGTGAATGCAGGTGATTTGCAGATAGAAGAGATTCTTCTCTGGAACTTCCGAGAAGATCTGACGAAGGCGATGCCACATCCGGTCTAACAATATTGGAAAATTTCTTTGGTGGCGGAAGAACTGGTTTTTCACCGGAAGCTGGCGTAATAATAACAGGTAGGGAACGTCTTCCTTTGTTAATTTCCCGCATCCGTTCACTGTAAGCCAACATGGACTTTTCTAAGTGTTTACGGTTGGTGGTAAACGATTGCATATCCTTGCGATGCATGTTTTCTATGGCACCTAGTATTTCCTTAAATTCGCGGTCTTCTTTTCTCCGTCGTCCTATCGAAGGAGGACTGTTTTCGCTGTGAACCCCTGACACCCCAACATAACTTGTGTTGTGATTCCAAGCTATGGGTTTACCACCGGCTAACAGCAGTTTACCACGCATTGTGAAAACAAATTACAGTCCAAAGGACTCTCCTTCCCGGCCGAAACGTGACGTTTGCCCAAGGGATCTGCAAATAAAGAACGGTTACTAAGCTCATAGCGTTACTTACGGGCATTGGCATTGACACTTCAACATTGGAAAATTGTCCGAGTCATAAGCTGTAATACCAATCAATATCTCCGACTAACAAAATATCGCTATTCTAACGATAAGCATGCCCTTTTCATTTTCTTACAGATTTTTCATTAAGCCATTAAGCGAGGGAATCTAATAAAATGTTGATAAATGATATAGCTTATCGTAGTTACAACGTGGAAGGATTAAAGAAGAGCAATACTGTCAGTATAGACGACTTCTCCTGTTGAACAAACACTTGACGCGCCAATTATGTCAATGTCATCAATACATACTCGTCGACTACAAGGGCCCTACTATGCTTACCTATGCTGTATGGATAGTTTATATAATCCCAAGGATTCTCGGGAGTTAAAGCGCTTAGGGTATCATAACGGGATAGAAACATACAGCGGTTTACTTATGCCTATTAGTTAAGTTCGGTCAATCGAAATCTGTATTTTGGTTTTTGGTTACGAATTAGCCATTTCCAAGACGATACTATCCCCCCACCTACCCCCGTTATTTTTGTTATTGTTGAAATGTTGTAAGTTTAGCTGAGCATCTTATTATTGAAATATTAATATAGGTCTGTGTACATATTGCACACCAGATTTACAAATAGCTGAGTTCGGTCAATCGAAAATCTGTGATTTGGTTACGAAGTACAAAGTAGCCCTTTCAAAGGCAATACTGATTTTTTCCCATATACATTTTATTATTCTAATTTTTATTTTTCAGATGTGCATGATATGGTTAAAAAACAATACATATGAAATCTATCATGTCTGTGTATGCTAGATTTTAAGCTAATACTTACGTAATGTATAGCTTTCACAATAGTCCTTCAGACAACTATCAAGGCACTGGTCTTTAAGAATCCTGCAATAAAACACAAAAGTTCAGCATTTTGTTACACAGACAAGACAGTTGACTTTAACGTTATTTACAATCTCATGCGTTCTTTATTTGCTCACTGCAATGATACATCTTGTTTTTTCGTAGTAGCGAAAACCTGCGCAGGCGCAGTAAGCAACCTGAAAAAATTTGCTGAAAATTCAAGGCTAAGGTTAATGTAAGTGTTGAGCTTTATAAACAAAATAAACATTAATTAAATACGCTATTTATTTTGCATTTGGGTGGTTGATTATTTTTATTAACGTTTTAGTCGGTCTTTAATATCAGAATGCATTAAGCTTTAAAAACCAAGTGAATGAAAATCAAGTTAATTGAATTGATTAAGCCTTTTTGCCTTGATATTTACAGGTCCAGAAACTTTCTTTCTTCTATATGGAACCATGGTGCGTGACATCATGATTTAAATCACATTTCGTGTTAAATGATGTCGTTGAAAAAAATATTGTGTGTAAATAACTTTATTTGTGAAAACAGTTTAGGAAACAGTGACCGAAGTATGACCCTTTACTACCCATTTCGGAAATGTCTTTTAAAATTCTTCGATATCGATGAATAGAAATCAATATAAAAAGACGTTTTCCATCTGATCGATGACCTTCAGTTACCCCTATCCTTATATAGAAATCTAAATGAATATGGTACCGTTAATGTATTGAAATACGTGATGGGTATGGTAATGGAAAGATCTATTTGAAATGCTAAATGGATGAGGAATAAGAAAGATGGAGGTAAATAGCCATATACATGACAAAATTGATAAAATTAAAGTGATCGCCAACCAACAATAAAAATGGAAACTGACTTATAATATAATGCCGTGCTAAACATCCATGAGCGTATAGATGTGTGGTGTAGATTTGATGCAATAAAATACTTAATTATTTTTGTTGAAGGTGAAATGGTAAATTTATAACAATGGTACAAAAATAATAGACATACAGTAAAAAAAAACATCATAAGGATTCAACAATATTTAAATCGGAATCCTCAAATTAGCCAAAATAAAAAACAAATCTTACAAAGTTGTATGAAATTAGCTTCTCTTACAATCAAAATTGAACTCGTTTGCTGTCGTCAAATTAAATTACATCGAAATGACAATCTTACAGTAGCATCAAATGAGCTTTTATTAAAGTCATAATCTTACAGAAATGTAGCAAATTAACCACTATCTAAAACAATCGTCGTGTAAATGAAGACACTAGAACTACCATATGAAAACAAAAGTCATTACATATTTAGATATAAGATATCCCTCTACAAATAATTTCGCTTGTGTCGATAAACCCAAGCAAGATAGAATTAAACATCAATATTTTGAACATTTTTGAAAAAACTAAGAATATCAAAGCATTAGAAACAACAAAAAGGTATTTCATACTAAAGTAAAAACAATTGGGATACAAAAGAAAATACATAATGATTAAATAGATATTACATTAAGATATTAATACATATATGTTCTATACTCACAGTTATGACCTGTTCGGTATAACCTCTCTGTTAGCTAGACAGATGTATTATGATCAACATGATGCTATCGCTCCTATTTTAAAGCTAGACACGTGTAATATAATAAGACTCGGAAGTTTTGGTGTGTTTTTGTAGTAGCAGGGTAACCTTAAAGTCCTGTATATCATGCCTACTATTTTGCAGCTGTCAATCAAATGGAGACTCCCACACCCCTAAATTTATACAGGTGTATTTTTACCTATGAGAGATTCTGTGACGTCAATACACATTACTAATCACAACAAAGCCGTCGGCGACACCTTGGGACTAAGGTTCGGGCTATCTAGACACACCTCGCACTACACCGTAGCGTGATCTATATCGACAAATATTTAAATATCCACGATCATCTATTGTACTACGATTGTAAAGTTACAATGTTATAGACGGTGCGCTATACCAATACTATTCTAATAGATTTAGTTTTGATTGCTGATTTTTACTACTTGAACCCAATACTGGAGACTTGAAGGCTTTATGCCGGGGGACTTGTGCCGTAGTATTTCTATGTGAACGTTTATATTTTGTTAACTAGTGTCAGGCCAACATTTACTCTGATTGGGAGATCATTACGAAATGTCTAACAGTTGTGGTTAACTTAAATTGACAGGCGCCACGATCAAATAATCTCGAGAAGCTCTGATCATACTTCATCTGTGGGCTGTGGTGTACCACATCTTAAACCAGTCTTGATAATGACGTCAAATAAATGAAGAATATTAGAAATACAGCACTTTTTACTAAACTGTTATTTCCAGTTGTTTGTTTAATACATTGTAGTCTTTCCAAAGATTAGGAATTATGCCAAAACTAATCCAACAACAATTCCTATCATCATATAAACGACTTCCTTTTCAAATGTGATTCATTATTAGCAGAATGAACGCAAAATAATTTCGATTATTTTTGAAGAATCGTGTTATGTTTCTGTTTTCCAAACATTCAAATACTTAAATTCGTTCTTTTTTTATAAGTTGGCTAACTAAATTGTTTCAAATTCACCAAACACTTATATAGTAAAATCAATTTATCTATTAATAGATTATTCATCATTGGTAACGGTTATAAGATTCAGTTCATCTCATGTTTTGATAGGCTTGGAACAAAACTTATTTGATGATTTTTTGATAGCTATAACTTTTAATCTTTATTTTGAATGATTTAGTAGAGTTTCGTTCGAGTAACAAACAAAGAAATACCTTAATTAGCGAATCCTTGCAGATATAAATATGTTTTAGAGAAACTTCATAACTATCCCTAAACTGTAGGCAATGATACGAACATTAATTTAATAACACCAATAAATTGTTTTTTTACCTTCCGTTTAAAAGCAAGGTTCCCCATGACAAGATACGATTACAATTACACTACTGGTGCATTTTTTATTTACATATTGAAAAACCAGTAATCCCCTTAACACCCCCCCCCAAAAAAAAAAAAAAAAAAAAAAAAAAATAAAAATAAAAAAATTAAAAAAAATATATATATAATAAAACATCGCCTCTGATGGCACCTCCCAGGGACAAGTGCACTCAAAACCTCCCTTGAGTCTGCCATTTGACTAGAAGAAGAACAAAGAAGAAATGACAATCTACAAATCATTTGGAGTTATTTTGGTCATTTTTTGTGAAGTGCATTGTCACTTTGGCTAACACATATCGTTTTTGTTATATATGGAAACAATAAGATAATGAACATTTCGCACGATTTGATATAGAGGGGGTCATAATCATTGAGGTAGAATTAATGACATCCAAAAAAGGAAACAATAGTTCAGAGATATCCTATAAATAGCATCATTGATGCCTTTCAATCATGCGCTAAAATATCCATTAATGAGTTGTGTTGGTTATAATTAAACCTCACAGGTATTGCTTTGTTTTAACGTTTTTGGCACATTGACACTTGACTATGTGTTTGAATGTCGTCGCTGTGAACACGGTAGGTGTTAAGAGTATGGTATCTTAGAGATGTTAAATTCTGATAACGAATCAATTATGATAGGGTTAAATATATCATCCGTTGTTCCGTTACTCGATACGTGTGGGGTGCTAAATTCTTTTGTCTACCAACATGGTCTCTGTAAATTATCTTGTGGAAGGAAGTTAGGGCGTAATTATTCTGAAGATTTTATCTGTAAATCAAAGCAGCAAGTGCAAAGACTAGTCTTTGTGGCAAAGGATATAATTAATATGTATATTTCTATAAATACATACTTAATTAAAACTCTTTGTAATTATTTTTTTAATTACCTTTCTCCACACTTATCTCATTTCCATAGGATATTTTTGGAAGTAATTAAAAGTACATAAGTGACCCTCTTATTTCCATCCCACTATTTGTACATTACCCTTTCACGTAGATAAGTTAGTATATGTATGTATATATAATAGTTTTTCCTATGAGACATCGTACAAATTATCTATTTCATTAGTAAGACAGGTTAAGTCTGTTGTTTTCAGTATAATTTTCATTTTCAGATAGTTTTATAACCGTAAAAGGCCCTACCGTAAAATATAATGTAGATATTAAGATGTTTACAGACATATTATTTAAAATCTGTCCTGCAGGTAGGGCGTTAGAATTGTACCTGCTGCCCTATTGCATGATCATAAAAGGCGACTTCATTTAGGATCTTTATTTTTTCTCTTCTTCCTTACTGACTTTATTCTTCCTAATGCCTCCCTTGGCACCGCCTCACTTGTGGCGTTGAGTTTAGCGTTCGCCCCTGTGAGGAAGGCTCTGGTTTCTGTCCCCTGGCCGAGACACACCAAAGTCTATAAAAGTGGTAGTTTCTGCTTCTGCTAAGCGCTTAGCATACAAGGAGTGGGACGACTGGTTAGCCCGTTGTCAGTATAATGTGACCGGGTGGAGTGTGTTGCTTGATGTCTTCGGCGGCATGCGTCAGTGACATAGCACTATAAAAAGGGCAACAGTTCCACTATACAAGAAGACACAACATAAATATACCGCAGTCTCCCAAAACAAGTACCTCGCACAACATACACACAACACACAGCATACATGGAAGGCCGTCCTAACATGACCATAGCTGTAAATAGGACGTAAATTAATATAACAAACAAACAAACACACATTACTTAAAATTCAAGTTAACATAATGATTAAAACGTTAAAACTTTTATCTATTTATTTAAAATTTAGATCTATGAATTTGAAATTCATTAATACTTTTCAATAAGCTGGTATATGATTAGTTATGTACATATAGAATATGTTGGAGTTGCCTCCCTTTACCATGCTAATGGCTTTATATAGTCGAATTTAAAAGGACATTGAAAAACAGCTCCATAAAATGTGTTACAATACAGGACATGTATTTTAACGATCGTGTCACCCCGAGGATGTTTCCTTCCTCGAAGAAGAATGCTAGCCATTCAAGTGTCCTGACTTATTTTTTGTACTTCAGCATTAAAATCGATATAAAAGTAAATACTCTTGTAATGGTCTCTTGCCCACTTTAAGCTATTATATCAACATGCAAATTTCAAATGTAAGTGAAATCTTCAAAAGCTCACGTGAGATCACATGGTGTGATGGTTAAAACTGAGTGGATATTACAACATGTCGGACTAGCTATTGCCCAGTAACACTGGAGTGTAGGGACGCTTAGGTATGAGGTAACAACAATTTACCCCATTATCAAACATCAAAAGTATAATCCCATCCCTTCGCCTCATTAACTCTGCTACACTTCAAGGGAGTTACTATCGCATAAACAGGAATTATCTGGTCGTAAAATTGATAAATGATTGATCAATATGATGAGACTCATAAAATGTGGTGATATTATCTAGCGATAGAAACATTCAGATGCAGGGATGTCGTGTGCCCCCGTCACCTTTCGCATATGCTACGTGCCGTGTACGACAAACATGTATTTAAGTAACAAGTGTATCACAAAGTAAGCGTTAACATAACAACTTCACATGCCTATTTTAAAAATGTGTATCTTGTAATATAAATGGTACATATCGAATTGTACATGATTTAAAACCTGAATTCTTGTAAATAACATATACCAGCAAACTTGGTAAGCATGCGTATTGATGCAGAATGATGTAATGAAATAACATTATGTATTAGTGCGTTATACATAGTTTAATACTACGTATTAGCCTTAACCTTACACTTAACCATATGCTTAGTCTTGGTTTATACTAAGTCTTGACCTCAACACTCATTTGTATAGCTTTAGGCATACTATATATAATAAATTTTGTTTACATCGAACTTCAAACATTACGTTTAGCCTTAACTTTACTCTTAATCTTGAATCAACATTTACTTTTGTCAATACACTGAGTCTAAGTTTGAGCCGCCTTATATTTTGTATTATGAACACATGTATAGTCGTCTTAGCCTTACACTTTAATAAATCTTACACTGACCCTTAGACTAACATTTAGCCTTCGTCTTTCACTAAGCCTTGTTCATATATAAGCGTTAGACTTAGATTTGGCCTTTTCTTTAACATTTTGTGATAACTTCATTTATTCTAGAATTAGTTTCTGCTAACCTTAGCCTTACGCTAAGCCTTAACTTTTATGTATAGCCTTACACTAAGTATTATATGTAAGCATTACACTTACCCTTAACTATACACTATGTCGCATATCTTTGTTATGCTCCATAGTTGGTATAACCTTATATTTGGCTTTATTTAAGCCATCCATTAAGCTTTAGTCTTACAAATATCTTAACATTACACTAAATCTTAGCTATATACTTAGATTTATCATTACACTTAGCCTTATCTATTTACTAATTCTGTACTTATTTAGTCATAGCATCACTTCTTGAATTTTGAAATACTGTATGATTGTGAATTAGCTTTATTCTCAGATTAAGCAGTGCACTTAGCCTGGCATATATACTAAGACTACACTTGAAATACTATAGGATTGTGGGCTAATATCACTAGTGTATTATTTTTACTGTAATTTTACTTTTAATCAATGAACAATTATATTACTGACTCAAAGAAAGTGTTGACAGCATAAACTAATTAGCAACAATATTTATTGTTACTGACTAAATGATGTATGATGTAATTGGCAGTTGGCATTTGTTATTCTGTAGAATAGGGTTAAGGAAATGCTGGTGATGTCGTCATAAGGTACAAATTGAATATATACATGTCTAGATTTTAGATAGATAAAAAATCTATGCAGGTGCGTTATCCCAACAGACATCAGACAATAGCCACAACGTTGGAAAGATTTTGTCATTATCGAATGGTCTAAGTTCACGGGTGAACATTCAGAGCAAGATTAATAGATAATTAACTAGACGTTTGATTATAATGTCGTGACCAAAGGTAGGTAGTGCAGCATTTAGCATTTATGTTTATTTATTTTCTTATTCCAAAATTTAATAGTTAATAGAATTATTTTGTTTTTATTTTTCTTTATTGTAACCTGATTGCGTCATCTAACTCTATCTTAAGATCGACCAGTACCATTATGCTACAAGCACATGTGTTTGGAATATAATTAGCTAATGGAGGCACCCAATTGTTGTTAAAGTCACCCTATAAGATAAAAATTGTATCGTTAACGGTCTGAAGTTAATGTAACTTCATATCTACTGTCAGTCTATAGAATGTTGTTGAACTCAAAGTAATTTTGTTTGATTTCACTCTGTATATAATAATCTGATATTGGAATCACATTTCGATCGGTAATACAATCCCTATGATAATAAGAAATAACGCAAATTAAGCTTTTAAAAGTTAAGAGTTCAATTTTAATTTTTAGCAAAAGGTTAAAGAATGTATCGTCGGTAACATCAGCTTACTTTTAACACATTCACAAATTTGAAACACATATATCTTCCGACAATTACCTGTAAAGTAAAACCGAAAAATATTTCTTATAAATAATGAAGAATCATCGTGCAAGAAACGGTCTTTAAAGTTCAATTATAACATTAAATAATATCAAAATAATGATCTTGATAATCCTAAGATTTCTGCTCTATTTATTTCTGTATTTTTGTAATTATTAAATTAGCATGACTTTTAGCATTCTTTGTCAAATATCTAGAGATATCTAGATAAAAAACGCGATAACCATTAACATAGGCGACAATCCAAAATCAGCCAGAGAAATGGATACCTCTAAATGAATTATGTCATTATGCTTGTCATTTTTTGTGGTGTGAAAATACCTACAGGAAAAAAAAATAATCGATATTTCTACAATTTTCTAAAATGGGGCAATTAGTTTGGTCGTTTGTGAACCATCGATTATCAATTATGATTTGACTTAATTGACGTCATTTGAGACAATTACTGCGGGGTTGGTGGTGACCAGGGGTGAATCGATCACTAACTAACGATGGAGTTATTAGGGTAATTTGTTTTAAAGATTTGTTCTCTGCAATTCGCTTATAATCAGTTTACCTTATAGATATGGGAAATTTCTTTAGAAGATCAATATTCTTACATAATTGTTGTCTAATCTAGCACCAATTATATGTCAATTTTATTTGACCTGTTGGAAACTTTCTTTATATTTCTCATTCTTTTTAAATAGGTTGAATACACACTATTTTCGCTTTGGTTTTGCATATTGATTAATGTTAATTCATTACTCTCTCTTTCATCTTATATTGGTCAAGTCAGTCGACATAATGGTAAAAAATTGCTTTGTTATTGTTAATGTGACCTAAAACGAAGTAAAACAGTCATATATATTACGAAGACTAATGTAAAGCAATACAACAAACTGTAAAAAGGTAACGGGTTGATATTACCTAGGAGGAACAGATGTATATTTGTATGACATATAAAGAAGAAAGGCAACCAAAAGTGTAAATGTGATATAGGCATGCAAGCGGAATTCAATGCCAATATAGTAACAGTAATTTCAATGCGTTCACAAAAGGAGGCAATGAAGTGGGAAAGGCATTAAGGTGTGTTGATAAAAAGACAACATTACAACATGGAAAGGAAATGAATCTTAAATTTAAGAGCATCGATTGGTGGGGGAATGCGACATGATGTTGCGAAAAAGAAGCAATTTGGTGTAGTTACAACCAACAAATGCACATAGCATGAAAATATATAACACGGATGCTATTGTCTAAATTTTCTAAATATTTCTTTTACTTTTATTGAATTTTCAGCGTATTTTGTGCGTGTATCTTATTTGTCGATGTTTCTAATTGAAGCTACGTTTACCCGAATGTGACCTAGATAAGTAGTACGGATGAGTACTAAGAACTAAAGAACAAAATGTTTTGTCCTCATAGTACAATTCATGTTCAGAAGCATCCTTAAATTATATTCTTTGTATACATCTTTCACTTATTTTACCAATTTTGAGTTTAGACAAGTATTTTAGAATAGAGTTGATTTATGGCCTGATTATCAACCATAAAATAACCAAAAACAACCAAACAATATTACAACCGAAGCTGTAACTAAATATATATCTTTCAATTTGTGAGATACCATTAAAATCGAGAGAATCAACCCGACTTATCATACACAAAAAACTACAATTAAAACAGTAACTTTTGAAATACAAATTTACGAGATACCACAAAATATAGGGCAATTGGCAAATTATACACAAAACATATTACCATCAATAAATGCCTCTATTTTAGAATTTGTGAGATATCATAACCTATCGGGCAATTAACAGAAGCACCGTGACTTATTGTATACGAAAACTCCACAGTCGGATGACCTGGGTAATTAATATGATTGATACACGAGTATTAACTACATATGTGGATTTCCACACTGCCGTTAACAGCTATTGAATAAAAACATTGGTATGTCTCTGTTGGGTCCCGCACATACAATGGAATCAGAATATTTGCCAAATAAATCTAATTATTCCTCCAGTTTAGGGGGTCGACACATAGTTTAACTATAGTTTATAAGACCTATGTATGTTAACCATGATTTAACAAATAACTTATATTCGGTTATAAACATTTTGATATTTGCTTTAACAAAAACCAGTAGAATTGGGAATACCAGATAAATGATACATTGAGAAGATAGACAAAATTTAATCCGTTTGCCTCGCTAACAATTTTTTTTGTTTAAATCATTGATTCAGAAAAACAGTCATCTTCAGATTTCTTTTTGTTTTATTCTAGCCTGTCCTATTTCATTTACAAAACAATGCAAACCATCACCAAAACTGCAAATTATCTCAATACACTAATTTGTAATTGGACGTTGAATAACCAGTTTTTTTAAATGAACAAGCATTATGCACCTACCTGTTATCCATTTTGATGATTTTTAAAAGCTGTTGGAGAATCTCTGTTTGTTCTACCTGTCGTCTCTCGTCTACTGCGGTTCCATCACTACTCTGTTTCTGGTAATACCAAAGAACACACAATGTCTCATTTACGGAATCAATACACCTGTAACTACTAGACATAAATTCTCAAAATATCGACATTGTGTCACAAATTGCCTAAGACATAAACATGTGTTATCGAACCTTCATAAGTCGTACAGGTGTATTAATGATAGACGATACATTTTAACAGCTACTCGACGATCTGATAAGATATCCAAGCTTTAGGTGATTATTCTAAATCAATCCCTCGGTTAGGGTCGTGGTATCATTAGTCCTGAACAAATTGAAGACTGATCATACCATCATATGTCTGGTTCATTACACCTCGGGTCAATATCGTCACCGGGCCGTGTTAACATTTGTCTTACCGATAATGCTATTAACTGCGTTAGAACTCTCTTGTATATTCTTAATAACGATAGTTGTCAGAAATGAAATACTTAAGCGAATACCATTTATGTAAATTGCTCTGCATACAATTACATCCTCGTGATATTTAAGTTTAAATAGTTTTTAATTAGTAAGTTACTGCTTTACCGCCTATATGACTTCGCCTATTAATAGGCTCACTCACTTAAATTACATATTAATATGACAATATGGAATGATAATCGAATTAAATCAATTTGCAATAGATATGAACGTTGTTTTATTAAGTCAATGTCTCTTGTTTGTTCATTGATATATCTACATGCTGATGTTTATAATGAGACCGGGTGGAGGGTGTTTTGAAAAGTCGCGTAACTTGGCTAGAGACACCCACACTTGCTATGAGGGTAGGCCTTTTATTTGACAACTTTTAATAATATCACCCTTCGGGTTGATATTTCTGTCTTACCCATTAGTATTTTACAGTCTGTTCCAGAGAGATATCACTATAAATTGGTGATCTATAGACTCACAAGGAAGGAAACAACAAGAACATGAACATACCACAGGCTCCCAAAAGTGAGGCCTATCGACACGCAACATATTGCAGCATAAAATGTAAACTTTTAATGACCCTAACATTTAATAAGGACATTAAACGATTTAAAAACAAACCAACACTCATGGACAGGCAAAAGTATTTCAGTTAAAATAGGCGGATATACAACTTTATATCGCATTGTGAAATTTGCACCAGAATGTTTCACCAACTAACGACTTACAAGCGTAACGTATAACGATTTTTAATACCTTTCGATGATTTACCTATACTTTTTCTATCAAATACTGTCACAAACATATCGAAAATCAATGGATCAATATGAACCAATTTTACACGTTATGGGCCTTACACACGACAGATAAGTAGGGATTCATTGTTTACACAAGAGGTTTAACCACTGTCTCTGACAATGGAAGCATGGCTTTTTCTCACACTTAGACATTCCGAAAGCTGTTTACAAGGTCGCCATGTCAAACACTTCCCAGACTCAAATGACTTTGTTTACTAGCACCTGCAATAGTGACACGATCGTTAGAACTATATACGATGTGTCATATTCACGAGAAAATGAATCAAATATTTATCACAAATAAACGCATAAAGCGATTCTTATGAAGGCGATATCAAAGTATTTTTTCAAGTTTGATTGTGAATATGCAGCTGATCGGTAGAGCTTTCTACATTGTTCACAATACAGTTTCACCATAATGGCAACCACCTGTGAGATTTAAACGGGTTTGACACATAACTGAGAGGACAAGAGTTCCGCATGGTAGATTTTGACATCATACTACCAATGGACATCATATTATCTTGTATTTGCAAATAAGAGAGTTATCTGTCCTTGGAGCTAGGTACATATTGCAACGTCATATTGTAATAGAGAAAACGACATATCTTTTGTTCACATAGTAATGATGTCACAATCGTTACCTACCCTAAATAATGTTATATAGTACACAAAGACAAGAATAAAACAAATGAGGGCAATCTAAGATTTCAGCAATTATCTTTGGTAAAACAAAATTCTTGTGGAGGAAATAAACGATGGTGATTATATTTTGAATGTTTTCTAAATGAAAAAATTATTTTTTGAGTTTTTCAATTTTGCAGTTACTTAATTGGCAGCCATTGTGTATAGGTGACGAAATCGCGCACAAGCTTTAAAGTACATTAATTTACGATTGCCATACAAGTTAATTAGTGACCTGATTAGTTAAACAATTAGATCCATTGATGCCACCTAACCTTTCTTTTTACACGTATTGTATTCAGTGTTTAATATTATAATATAAATCATCGGCCAATTATTATTTCCAATAATTAAGTTTGACCGATATATTTGTCAAACAAGGGAAGTATTGAAAATCAATACTTATTGAATATCAATGCTTCTCAATAGCATTTGTATACATACATTGATATCCAGCGTTTGATAAACCATTAGCCATGCATACATATATATCTGAAAAGTATTATGAACCTGATACTGCAGCCCTTACTGATTAGTTAATAATGTTTAACGTCCTATTAACAGTTAGGGTCATTTAGGGATGACTTCCATTGAACGCGCTTGAATGCATTGCATATACTTAGTGCACGCATCACTCTTTTTGGTAGTCTGTAGTATGTTCTTGCTGTGCCACCTTGACATAATAGAAACAACGAAACCCATTTTGTATCGATATATCACTAAAACATGCCGTCAGATATACCTCACAGCACAACCCATCACATCACATCATACTGACAAAAGGCTAACCAGTCGTTCCACTCCGTTTATGCTGGGTTGTAATCGCGAGTAAAAACTACCACTTTTATGTGCAAATGTGGGGTAGCATTACGGGAGGCGTTGTAAAGGGGCGTTAGGTAGTTTGTAAAAAGAGAAAAGGAATATCCAAACATAAGTCCATTTTACCAGTATAATCTCAAGTGTACCAGACCAGAATATAGGAAGTATAATGAAAACATGCATACTGATACGTTTACAGGGAACATAGAAAAGACTGGAACAGGAAGAATAATTTTGACATACGAATGACTAGCTATGTACAAATTGAAAACAACAAGTACATGAATCAATTAAAGATTTGAAGCATGAGAATCATAGCCGACTTAAGACTTACGGTTCGTTTCCAACATGAATGAGTGTTCCTTCGGATTGCATTTTTCACGTTTTCATTTCATTTTGAAAACTGATATTGGATCAAACCAGAATAAAGCAAAACCATTTGCTTTTTATGTAGATTTGTATAATTTGAATGTATACCAACATTTACATTTCCTGATTTCACTATCATATACCAAGGCAATATGCATATAGAATTTTATTACATCCCTAAAATTGCATTATCATACAAGTGGAATATGTGAATAACCTTGAAACGTAGTTAATTACTGGAATGTCCTGAGATGTCATTAAAATCCTGTAAAACAGTAATGATATCTATTAAAACATTAAAACTGAAACTTACCGCATCATTAATTTGCTGTGATTCCTGGTCATTACAAAAGGCTAAATCTGACTAGACTAACACCCCACTACACATCAGGCCTCCACATACGATATACGCATGTTATGACAGACGAACCATTTACATAGCAGTCTAATAGTTAAACAGTAGGGGATATATATTTATGTTTAAACTAAAATTAAAAATACAGTTTATGTTCGACTGCACACGAGATTAGCTTTAAATGGACATTATTTCTCTCGTCATTGCAGATTTTAACGTGGAAATTAGATAGTTCACTCACTTTTTTATTTAAAGGAAATATCTCGTCTGCACTTTGAGTTAATTTGACTTTTATCTTCGTAGGGATAACTATTAAATAATGCAAATTATTTTATCAATCATAATAATTAAAAGAAAAAACGGTGTCTCTGACAGCAGATATCTTAAAGTACAGTAAGAGTAACTTGTTAAAACTTTCATATATGGCCCATCATTGTTAAATATATCAATACTGGTGGTACACTCAGAAATAACAGGATTTATTTTCGATTCTACACACATAAAGTTTATCATACATAAGACTTTCAACAAATTTTATTGCAAAAAAATATGCAAAAGGATTTGGCAACAGGCAAAGCCTATATTAGCCATCTCCAAACAAATCCGGTATAGTACAATTATCAACAAATATTTTAACATTTAACATTACATTATAAATGAATATTATTATCAGTGTATCTCCCCAACCTATCATAGTAGAAAAATCTAAAAAAAATCTTTTAGTTTCAGATATATATTCTGATATGCATTGCAATAAATATGTATTTTTTCTTCATCACAATTGTCACAACCATGCAGTAGATTTTTTGTGTTAAAATGCATGTGCACCAAAACTTGCAGAGTATTGACTGTCAAAATCTTTCATATGAGGGTTAATCTATTCCTTTCCAGCTGACAGACTCATATTTAGCTCACCTGGCCCGAAGGGCCGGTGAGCTTTTGCCATGGCGTGGCGTCCGTCGTCCGTCGTCCGTCGTCCGTCCGTCCGTCGTCCGTCCGTCAACATTTCCTTTAAATCGCTACTTGTCCTAGAGTTCTGCATGGATTGCAACCAAATTTGGCCAGAAACTTCCTTAGGGGAAGGGGATCAGATTTTGCATAAATGGTGACCCTGACCCCCCTGGGGCAGGAGGGGCGGGGCCCAATAGGGGTAATAGAGGTAAATACTATAAATCGCTACTTGTCCTAGAGTTCTGCATGGATTGCAACCAAATTTGGCCAGAAACTTCCTTAGGGGAAGGGGATCAGATTTTGCATAAATAGTGACCCTGACCCCCCTGGGGCAGGAGGGGCGGGCCCAATAGGGGTAATAGAGGTAAATACTATAAATCGCTACTTGTCCTAGAGTTCTGCATGGATTGCAACCAAATTTGGCCAGAAACTTCCTTAGGGGAAGGGGATCAGATTTTGCATAAATGGTGACCCTGAACCCCCTGGGGCAGGAGGGGCGGGGCCCAATAGGGGTAATAGAGGTAAATCCTATAAATCGCTACTTGTCCTAGAGTTCTGCATGGATTGCAACCAAATTTGGCCAGAAACTTCCTTAGGGGAAGGGGATCAGATTTTGCATAAATGGTGACCGCAGACCCCCCCTGGGGCATGAGGGGCGGGGCCCAATAGTGGTAATTGAGGTAAATCCTATAAATCGCTACTTGTCCTAGAGTTCTGCATGGATTGCAACCAAATTTGGCCAGAAACTTCCTTAGGGGAAGGGGATCAGATTTTGCATAAATGGTGACCCTGACCCCCCTGGAGCAGGAGGGGCGGGCCCAATAGGGGTTATAGAGGTAAATCCTATAAATCGCTACTTGTCCTAGAGTTCTGCATGGATTGCAACCAAATTTGGCCAGAAACTTCCTTAGGGGAAGGGGATCAGATTTTGCATAAATGGTGACCCTGACCCCCCTGGGGCAGGAGGGGCGGGGCCCAATAGGAGTAATAGAGGTAAATCCTATAAATCGCTACTTGTCCTAGAGTTCTGGATGGCTTGTAACCAAATTTGGCCAGAAACATCCTTGGGGGAAGGGGAACAGAACTTGTATAAATTTTGGCTCTGACCCCCGGGGGTAGGAGGGGCAGGCCCAATAGGGGAAATAGAGGTAAATCCTATAAATCGCTACCTGTCCTAGAGTTCTGCATTGATTGTAACCAAGTTTGGCCAGAAACATCCTTGGGGTAAACAGAATTCGTATAAATTTTGGCTTTGACCCCCTGGAGCAGAAAGAGTGGGGCCCAATAGGGGAATTAGAGGTAAATATTCAAATTCCTTCAGAAAAGAAACAATGAACTTGTATTCAGAACATTACTTGGCATTACAAACCAGGTGATCGATACAGGCCCTCTGGGCCTCTTGTTACATTTAAAAAACAAGTGATAAATTATTGTAGAAGATATTTTCATGGCGCCATCCCAACAGGGACGTCTTAATGCATCAAAATTGATGACGTTGTCAAAATTGAAAGATACATATATTGATAACATATCATTTGTCGTTTCCCTAACCAAGTCTTCTCATCACCTACAACCTGAGACCAGCAACCAACCCAACCCCAACCCCTCTCCCCACTCTCTCTCTCTCTTATAGGGGCGAATTTAATTGGTTAACACAGCTATAAACCCAGTACTTTTTTTCGCGGCTTCTAAATTTCGCGATTTCCATTTCACAAGTTCGTGGATATAAACATTCGCAAATTTTAAAAGAATCATATTCATTTCTATTTCAGAGGTATAGATACTAATTCGCGGAGATAAACTTTCGCGATTTAACATGCATTGCAAAATTTGCGAAAGTAAAATGCATGCAAAAGAAAGTTGGTTCAAAGTATTTGTAGAAGATACAGTCCTTTTAGATAAGAATTTTGTATATGCATTATAAATGCATTTGATTAAAACGTGAACGAAGCAAAATGCAATATGTATATTATGAAATAATGCTAAACTGCAGAGACAAAGTTATGAAATGAGCAAGCGCTAATGCATTATTATGATATGATAAAAAGAAAATATGTTCCTACCTTATCTGATTTGCATGGCATATTGCATATTCCTTATAAGACCAATTCTATTATGAAGTCAAATACTATTTCAGGATGAAATTTTGGTAGTAATACCTTGTACATAATTACTGTATAAACATCGAAGGCCTACATTGTATAAAAGGGCTTCAAAAGACTTTGATTACCGTGATGTAAACGCCTTGTTATAGCAATAACTGCATTGTTGAATTTTATGTACCAGGTTTAGATATGGAAAGACTTTCATTAAATCTATTCTTTGATAAGTATAGCAAAGTCGAAGGTTCTCTGGCCTAAAGAGACCTATTATCACGCGTACACTACGTGTAATTGCTCTTTTTGATATAAATCAGCTGAAATGTTTTGTCTAAACTGAAGGTTAAAAGATGTTTGACAATATTGACTTTTAATTCAGGATATAAAGCGAGGTAACGAGAGTGTACCGGCATCTCCGCTGTGTAATTATACTGCCAGTGGGTCAACATGTTATGGGCCCAATTTGTTCACAAACACCAATCACTGTAATTCACTAAACATATATGTAACTAACAAAGGTTAAAGCACAGAGCTATATGAAAAAGGTATTGTATCTGGGTTATTGCTGAAGAATGCAAAACTGTATGTTAAACATGCCATTTACTTTTACTCCTTCACCTCCGATACCTATACTAGTAATAGAACATAGACATGTATTTAAAATTTATAGTCAAAACATAGTAAAATGACAATGTAAGTGTTCACAAATATGATTGTGCACTAGTAGCTATTTAAAGTACTACATTTTGTTTTTTTTATTAGGTTAACACCTTAACAACAGTCATGGTCATTTAAGAAAGTGTGTTTTAATGTATGGTAATTGAATAATAGACTGTGTTTATAGAGATAACAACCGAACAAACTGCGAATCATTTTTCACTTTTAAGCTTGGTGATACAGAAATGTCATCTAAAGAAATGAAAATATTCAATGTTAAAATAAGTAGCTTAATCTGAAATAATCGTTATTATCTTTATTTTAAATTCTAAAGGATCTTATCATTCTTATCTCACTTATAATGAATTGTAAAATGTAAATGGTTCAATGTTTTACTAACCTCTGTGCACCATACAGTAACGCGAATTATCATACATCTCCCCTATATACAAATATGATCCATTCTCATTCTGAGGTCGGACGAGTACAAAATGAAATTTTAGGGGGGAATAATCTTAACGCAAATTAATCTGATGACATAAAAATATTCCGGGCATTGTGTTAGAGGCACAAGATCAGTACTGTGTTAAAAAAATGATGTTTTCGGTTTCTACACGCTAAACTTGTTTTTGATGTGATTCCCTATAACAACTTGTTGAAATGAAAAACATTTCTAATGGAAACTACAATAGAGCGCAGATTGTTTTGTTAAAGTAACGGACACATTTGATTTCAAAATATACTTATCAGGAAATAAACAACAATAACAATCAAACTAGAATAAATCAGAATGTGTTTCCAATATCTACGAGTGTTCCCGTCAACATGTTTACCTGTGGAGAAGGCGTGTAGACCGGGCGTTTATCAAACTTAATCGCGTATTATATCGGTGCCCCCTCCCGTGTATTACCATCATACTACAAGTAAACAAATAACGGAAAGAAGTGTAAACATCCATAGGTTTCGTTAGGAAAAGTAAGTAACTATTGATTTCCTAAGACATTGTAAGCTAAGCTACTAACGCGATTTTAAGAACAAGGTATTACTAATTTTTCACAATTCATTTTCGCGATTTATTGTGATACATGACTTTACTGCACACAAAAAACAGTTTCACCTGTATCAATTTCTTGCCATACACAATAGGTTAATTTTAATATCATACGAAATAATTAAGTATGTTAATAGCAGTATTATAGCTCTTATTTCATATATAAACCAGACATACTCATCATCAAAACAGCTGGCTTAACTTAACATTCTCATATTATCGTGAGCGCATTTATTCTAATTGCACTCTGACATGAATTTGAACTTAAAATTACCTTGCTGACAATTGTTCTGTTTACAACAAAAGAAATCATAATCCGTATTGTAGATTTATTCTTTCAAAGTAACTCCACCTCTCTTTTGATATAAACAGTATTTAATCGTTTGAATTCGTGCAATGTTAAAATTGCTATATAAATAAATATGTATGGTGTACGTACATAAATTTTTTGCTCATTAAATTGTATCCTTTAAAACTCGTGGACAAGTAATTTATGCGTTAAGAGGTTAAATCAGTTGATGGATTATTATTAAACTATGATTATTTCTGCATCTGATGTACATATTTATCAAAATAAAATTCTTTATATTAACATTTGACGGCGCTGTGTTTACACTTTTATTGCATTGAAACATGATTCATACGTTGTTAAAAGGTTAATTCAGAAACATTATAGCACATTTCATATACTATTGAAGTAAAAGATCTCGCAAAATATTTAATTATTAATCGTAACAATTAGTTGGCTTTCATATTCAACTTTGGCCATATAAATGACCAGAAAAACGTTCTTATTCTTGCTTTGGAAAATGACATACAAAATCAAGGCCACAAAACACCCGGTAGGTCAAATGAAATCCATTTTACCTTCATTTCCAGTAACGTATATAGAAGATCAGCATATTCTTATCCAGAAGCCGTTACATTTACAAGATCATATAATATTTCAAATAACTGTACAGTAAAAAACCATTATGAAACACAGATAACCCCCAAGTTAGTATATTATTGAAATCAGACACTATGATGAATGCTGCGTGTTAGTCTGGAGGCAACTCTGTGCATTGGCAAGCATTTAGAGAACTGTTATGGTCTGAAAGTATAGTATTAATTTCGACTGTTATCGATAACCTGAAATGTCGGCCGTTGTGACGTCATTGAAGCCTCTGGTTACATTATAATGAAGTCAACTTATTTCAAATATGGCAATCAGTTAGCATAATTATTGAAATTTTGTATGTTTAAGTATGAGTTAAAGCCACTTTACAAGCCAAGGGTATTCAGTACGATACTCCTCCTAACTCCCTATTTTCCTGACAACCTTGGTAGATCTCAAGTCAATATGGAAATTCTCGCACTGCGCAACCTTCTGGATCATCACAGCTAAGCCCCTTCCATTTACGTAATAAGCTTCTGTTATGATATGAAAGTGTTTGAAATATAATATATCTTCAAAGGTAATATAATACATAATTATAGGTACAGTGTAATATAACGTCGTTTTAAGGAATTTAATTGGTGATATATCGATAACATAAAAATGTCAGCTTCTATGACGTCATTGAAGCCTCTTGTTACATTACATCGAAGAGAACTGTGACAATCAATACATAAGTATTATGATAATATTGTATGTTTTAAGTACATGATTTAAACATATGATGCCATTTTGAAAATTCATTTCCCCATGTGTTCTCAAAAATTTTGTTGTCATTAATGGGTTTTTTTTCAGAATATAATAATTTCTCTAATTTTACAGTTACTGCTACCTTTTAGTTCATTGTAACTTCATGTTCTCACTTTAAATAACTGGAATATTGGTTAAGCTTAGTATTGCGTACATATGACGCTTGACAACCATCAACTTCATGAAATTGTTGATGTAAGCTTTATTATAAAAGTTCATTCAGGACACATACGACAACACCATATTATTGGGATACGAATTAAAGCTTATGGATGTGTTTATGCGTTCGAAGTCTGTACGTTACCGTACATCACAAAGACCAATAAAGGGGACAGCCGGTGATAACATTCACCATGCACTTGGAGGGGTTAAGACGGACTGACCGAGTTGTCACGTCACCTTTGTCACGCCTACTGTCTTTGAAATGCTTCCACATAAATATGGACTGAATAGGAAAGAAGGATTGTATGTAAACATTCCCACTTTTGTAGGCGTTATTTGTAGTTATTTTTTTCTTTCTATAACAAATATCTGTTCAATTTTTCACTGGCTTACCATGTAGCGATATAAGAACAAAAAATGTTCAGAATGCAAATAGATAACAAACACATTTAATGATAACGAAACAAAATACGAAATATGTTCAAAATAAATATTGTGAGCTGCAGCTTACGAAAGTGATATTACAGAAGCAACATTATGAATTGAAATGCAATCTGATTACTTTCAATTATCAAAAAAAAAACAATCTAGGATATGAAAATATTTTCCCATGAATGTGAAGTCTAATACTGTTTGTTTACATTTTTGTTTGTAATGTAATTTTTATTTTCAATTTTAACTCAATGATATAGGGTAATGATGAAAAGTGTTTTTCTAATCAGATTCCATAGCATTCTTATCATATGAGTTCTCTTTAATTCTGTAAGCTATATCTATCAAACACTAATAGATTGATACCAAAGATATTTTTTATCAGAAAACGAATAAATATCAATATCAAGTCAAAGTATGAGTATAAAGAAGTGCACAACTGATATTTGTCGGGTAAAAACAAAACAAAATCATAAAAACGCAACAACAAAAGTTCTGCGTATAGACTGTATTTGATTATTAACAATATTAAATATACATGTGAAACATAAGATAGTGGGGGATAGGCTTCTAGAAGATTTATTTACTTGTATATACAAGATATACACCGACATTGCTCTACCCAAATGTTGATATGGTTGAAATAAAACAGACGATATGCTAATGGATCCTAAACTATTATCATTACTATTTCAACAGATGTATGCATGTATCTGTATCGTTCGTAGAAATATGAACCGAATAAAAACAAAGCATATATGAGGAAGATATTTCAGTAGCGCCTGTCAAAACCGGTCTTCTTTCCCATACCTGAAAGGGTTATCCCGCGGTTGCTAGGGAAAATATACTCTGTCTTTTACCGAGGTAGGGAAAAGACAACTCACACACGCTACACAGTGACGTCATCAATACATACGACGATAGTCACGTTCAATTCGACTGGATTTTCACTATTTCTCCTTAAAGTATTGATGAGAAATAATCTTACATGGTACAGTCAGGTGGACAGGGATATCTCAACCCTCGTGAAAGATCATATTAGTATAATCTAGATCCCTGACTATTCCGGCTTATACGTATAATAGTTAATCGCTTATTTCATAGTACGTAATACTTGTACAATCCGGACCTTGTGTTTTCCGGCATACAATAGGCTGGCCACGTTAATGCTGGTAAAGACAAATTTTACTGCAGTTTGTACATACCGGATGGATAACTATTATAAACTTGTTTTATGTTGTGAAGAAGAGACCATTTCTCATCACATTTGTCTGAGATTTTTATTCCTTCATGTTGCATTTAGTCGATAGTCCAATCATTTCAACAAGTTTTGCATAGACCTGGATATTCCTATCGGTAATTGCAATGTAGTTTCCAAAGCGTTTCAACGCCCTTGATCCTCTAAAAATGCCATTGTTCAAAGGTGTCGAGTGATCGAAATCCAGAAGGACCATGCTGCGTCTGACATCGTTAGTGAAGTGAGAAAACGCAAGTTTATACTCTAGAACAGTCTGCATATTGATTTGACAGTTGTCTGACATAACGAAAAGAAATGATCGGGAATAATTTATGTGGAACTTCAGTTGGTTTTCTATTGTCTTTCCGACATCCCCATCCAGGCATTGTGTGTAGAGGTCGTATCCATGCTCCAAAAGGCATGGGCGTAGTGAATTCAGCACAAATCCTCGAACATCGTCATTGTCGTCATCGAACGAGAGATATATATCATGTATCCACGATTTTTCTTTCTTTACACGAAACCACCTTGCGAGGAACATTATCTCAAATTTGAAGTAGACAGCTGAGAGGATCGCCGCTACACCAAGCACAAAGACACCTAATACTGAAGAAAAGGCGATGATAAGCTGACTTCGATTTGTATTTGTGCATTGCAAGAATTCTTCCGTAGCAGTCTGGGCTTCCACGGTACCTTTAGAAGTCTTACACCACAAAGTATTTTCATCTGATTTACCTCCCTTGATTCTCTTCCAATCACCTATCCAGGTATTTTCACAGTCACAAGGAACAGGCGTTTTTCCAAATTCGAATTGGTCCGGATCGAGGAGTCTGAGTGTTTCCGGAAGACCTTGAAGTTTATGATTACCAAAAATCACATTTGCTGTGGTTCCAAGAGAATACACGGCCGCTTTTGTCAAAGTTTGTACGGGGTTGTTGCTTAAATCCAAAAGCGAGACGTCTTTCAGATAGTCTCGTGGCTCCAGATGTGAAATGTAGTTATTTGCCAAGTGGAGCTGTATTGGTAGAACGGTTTCTGGCATTTTGGTAGGGAGTGAAGAAAGATTAGAATTTTTGCAATCAACATTTAGACGGAATCTCGATGGTTGATCTAAACATGTGCAACCTTTTGGACAGTTCATTTTCACATCACACTCAAGAAGATGGCGTACGCTCATGTTGTAAACAATATCGTGAAATGTGTAGTTTGTCATTTGGGGAGGAGCGTCACAGATTACCTCTGTTACATTCTCAAACACGAAGTAACGCCTCTCAAAATCCTTTATGGTTTTATAAAGTGTCAGAAAAAGGCCTAAATGACAGTCACAAGTAATTGGTGTTTCATCCATGACGATTTTACCGCGGACCATAACCTTTGATAGAAGTGCATAGTCTTCTGGGTAGTGTTCCATAACAACATTAATTAAATTGTTCGTGATTTTATTGTGGGAAATTCGAAGTTTGCCACAACCGTACTGAGCATTAGGATTCAGTCGGTAGTTCTTAACGTTGGTGAACTCACCAAAAATACTATGGTTGAAGCTCTTCTCGCAGTACAACGGATTTTCTTCCAAGACATTAGTAACGTCCATAGACTGAAATAAGTTCTCCGAAAAGTCCGTGTGGTAAATTTGTGTTTTGGCCATATTAAACACGTTCGGATCCATACCTTTAATCAAATTGTGAGACAAATCTAAAATGCGTAAATTTCTCAAGTTGATGAAAGTCGTATTTGAAATGTACATAAGCTTATTTCCTTTCAAAATCAACGAATCGAGATATTCAAGACATGATATATTTGCTATATTTTCGATGTGATTTTCTGAGAAGTCTATATGTCCCAGATATTGGTAATCACAAATGTTTAACGGAAAGTGCCTCAGTCGTCCAGATGCATATATAACGGAATCAAACGAGGTTGAAGGTCTGTCTGTGATATTCACAAGTATCGCAGATGGACGGACAGACACGTACTCCACGTAAATATTTCTCAGTGATATAGACCTATTCACCATCCACGAGGGCAGTGAGTCGCACGAACAGCAACGATCAACGTAACGAGAGCTTTGACAAGTTAAAGGACACAGCACATTGTCTTTTGTAAGTCCATCGCTAGGCTGAAAATGCCAAAATTGACCATTGGCTATTTCCACGAGAAATAAAATCATCCACTTAGCAAACTGCATTTCGGAGCATCGGTCTAATACCTCAAATATTCACGATGAGAATTCTGATGGAACTTTTATAGCTGTAATGTAGAGAATACATATCCTAGTAATATTGAAATTTTCTTCCTGATAGACCTCTTCAACTGTTATAAGAGCTATTGAACGATATGGTTATACCTCATTTTTTTTGGGGGGGGATTTATATCTCCCCTTAATAAATGTTTTATCAACTACATAGAAATGAGATATATAGGATCAACTTCCTTGATGTTTGAAGTAAAATGTTTGCTTCGAAAACTATTCGTTTGTTTGTAATGAGCCAATGTTTTTGCGTGTTCGCAATGGAAAATCCTGAAAGGTAGAAAGATATGAATGGCGGAGGTACAAGAGTGATGATATTAATGAGAAAGATAATGACGTTATTTTCTAGTTTAGTTATGTGGTTCTTTGTCGCCAATATATATACCCTATGTCACATGTTCTAAGGAATATACATGTATATACAACACACTAAAACATTATCTCATTTCATATTGAAGTGTGTTAATATTTCTGTTAATGTTTATGGTGGGTTTTTTTTACAAAAAATACAATCAGGGCGAAAAAGATGATTATATGGTATATTAATATCAGCTATACCGGGTACATTGTATTCGAATTCGAGACTCACTATATGAAAAACGAATGATTTACCATTGATAGCTACCAGGTCGCCGATGACCGACACATTCACATGTTCCTCTACACGTTTAGACATTTACACTCCTTGCTTTTAATGAGCATTTTGATTGGCTTATCAACATTAAAGATGCTACACCGCTGAAGAAGGGTATTTTCTCTCTGAAAAAACAGGAGCGGACGAATTGGTATTTTTCCTCATTTACAAATGTTGTTTACTTTACACTACGTACCATTGAAAAGTTTAAGCTTTTTATTTTACTTGAATAAAAAAAATATTAAACATAATTAATTGCGTCCCACGAAAACTCCATGGCACTATGCCCTATATAGAATAAAGTTCTGCATACGCATGCACCAAAAGAAAGACAAATTAATTTATATGTCTTTTTGTGTTAATTAGACACATATGAACACGATTAAACATCAATTATACCCTGTCGGCGGTGGAGCGTCTTTAAATCATATTTTAGAAAATATGTCACCATTTTAACGTCATCTCATTTGTTGTATACAAACACAGATTAATTTTATAGAGAATTTGGCATAGGACATATTTTTGGAAGCACAAGACCACAGAAACTCAGAAGAATAACAACTTCGGCTTGTTATATATTAATATTTTAGTTTTTTCAAAAAGTCATCCCTTCAACTCGAAATAATCAATCTGTCAATTTTATGAAACAAAATTGAGCTTTGAAAAATCACAAATTTCGTTGTAGATTTTGACGTCAAACGTGACTTTTTATACTCTATGCCTGTGACCCGTTATGGACTTCGGTGGCAACCTAACCAATGAGTTAAGAGGAAGTTTTCTCTCCTAAAGAGATACGTTAAGGAATGATAATAAAAAATAGTACACGGGTTGACTACCGATAGTGGCCATACCACGAATTCCTGTAGTAAAACAAAAATCATAACTTAAGATCAGTTTAAATGAGGGTAAATTATCAGTACAATTATTATTTAAAGCAGTCCTGTCAAACAGCATGTATTCTAGAGGTTATTGAGGGTATTGCCCTGTCCGCGATAAGGATGGGAAGACACGAGTTGACCTTGTGGTCATTCACTTCTAGTTATCGTTAAAAGATATTTCATTAATTTTGCCGTCAGGTGAGAGGTAAAGATTAATTGCAGTCATTAAGCGAACGTTTTTGCCAATACTGTTGATAAGGGTTATACGGGTGTATTGCTATCTACGAGGATGATCACGTCGAATACAAAAAAGGGAAAATGCGTATTATACCATACCTTATAAATCGATGTCATAGCCTTTGATATTTAGTTTAAGGCTCTATAGATTTCCTAAACAAAATCAAATTACCAAATCATAACTGTGACATCAGAATATGTATAGATAAAGTTCGATGTGGTGACTCCGGGTAGGATAACACGACCCGCGTTATGGGAATTTTTTTCAATAAATATTTTTAATTTTTTTTTTGGAAGTTGATGATAGATGTTGTTTTATCAGTGAGTAATGACTCTTGAGCTGTCAGACTACCAATCTCTATCTCCATTTCCTATAAACATTAATATCCACAATGTTTTATGTGTGGCGTTTTAATGACTAGAAATACATTTATACATTGCCATCTACATCATTGAAATACCGCTCGTTGGTTGCAAACTAACAACATACAAAACAACTGTAGATGTGATGGTGATATTATATTGGAAAATTATTACAATTCGGACACCGCGGCCCATACACTTTTCCAATCAAAATTAACTGAAATTGAGGTCAATTTTAGGTCAAATTGACAAAGAGAAAATTTAATGTGAATTCAGATCATTCTGATCACCTGAACGCAAATCTTTGCTCTTTTCTAGCAAATTTGACCTGAAAATTGCAGTTAAAATTTACAGGAATTTAGATATTTTACGCAGACAATATTACACATATGTAACATATATTAGGTCATATGTCCCTGTGTAAAGGAGATGGTTTTCAAAGCAAAAGATTTTATTCAGTCAGAAGGTCAATTCGTTATTGTGGAACGACAAGGGTCCTTATGAAACTACCTTACAAATCGTTCTGTTGGAAAGCATTTTTTGAAATTAACACTTGAAATATGATATTACCATATTATTTTGTATAAATCTGGTTTGATTACAAGTGTAAGCCTGATTCTATGATGACATTTTTGCAAAAATGTAATTGGAAAATCGTTTCTTAGTCTATGTCTGATACTGTATCTTAGGACGCGTGCCACTCCGAAACGCCAGGTTCAGTGAAAATTAAAAGTGGCCATACACTTGATGTGGTATGTCGTAATATGGAGTCAAGGAATCAACACAGCTATAAACACATCATTGTTATCAGTACATAACCACATCAATGGAATTACAAGTTGGCTATTGTGAAATTTCAGGGGTAAGTGTTCAGGTACAATAACATCTATTATCGGCTAGTAAATAGCATGTTTACTAGGTAACCTTTATCACCGATAAATACAGATAAACAGAATATTAAGTGTGGATATAAAACGGTCAATAACGAGCAATAAATAAGATAAATCTGCATCTCGAAGTAAACAACTTATCTACATCAAAAGAAAATCGTATAAATCATTATAATATATAGTTTAGATTAAGTAGGTACTGTTTGTATATTGATAATGTGATTGACATGTTGCACCTATTAGACTTTCGTCTTGAGAACGTTTCATTACACTCTTAGATCAAGTGTCTAAATTGAAGAAATATATTAAGATATCCAAAATTCAATAACGCTTGTCCAAAACAATCTTTCGTCAATAATGATTTTTCTTTCTTTTTTCTTTTTTTGAAAGGAGGCTTCATGATTAATTGTATCAACATTTTATGATAGTTTCAGACGCATATCTGTATATTTTCTGTTTCAGAATATTAACAATTAATTATTTGTAACTAGCGACCTCTTTCTATTTGGAATGGATGATAACATCGACTATTTATAAAATTATGTTTTACATAAGGTCAAACGGGTGTGGCTGGAGAAAAGAAAAAAAGTTACTTTTTAGATCACTTTAACCTGACTCTTAAATAACTTTCACCTCCGTTTGTTAAATGGATTTTGATAGATTTTGAAACAACAAAATCCCTTTTGTGACATTAACATAATTTCAACATTATGTTTAAAATCAAAATATATTTCTTTAATTATACACAAAGTATTATCATTAATTACTATGGGTATAACACAGAACTTATTATACATCAGTCGATAAATCTCGTTTTATAAGTCTGGTCGCATTAAAACCACTTAACTTGAATAGCAACGTCGTCATATTTACAAATCAATGCCATTTGACCTAAATAAAAACAAAAGTCCATACATTGATAACTTTTCGTGGGAAATTATACGAATTAAAGGGCAATTGAAAAGGGGTTATGATAAGTTCAATTGTTCTTTGTCATACACGTGTGGTATTGTTCAAGAGTGATTAATTATATCGTTAATGTGTTCCGTCACATCACTACATGATATTGAAGTGGATTGTTTTACAGAGTGTGTCTCAGATTATATTAATGTGCTTAATAAATAGAAGATTTTTGGCGATCATCAAATCACTCGTACTCCAGTCTACCATTATCATGGCTTATCATTTTGAGTTGAAATCCATGTTTTGATGAACATATGACAAATTAGAAAAATATCTTTCGTCATATTCCATATCACATACTTTTGATGGGACATTTATCATGGAAAACTTTTGTTTTAATGAAATTCGCTTAAAGTGGAAAATAAATCAAGTGAGATCAAATGGAAAAGGTGAAAAACTACGTATAAGCAGTTTTCAATGTTATTTTAATTTTGCTTAAATCATCTTATCGAGAAAGCTATGCTTATTTCGTTGGTGCAAGCAAAGGATGTGTCACTAGAGCCCCCGACCAAAAAAAAAAAAATCAAATATATGTTTGAAAATTATTATTAGATTTAACTCGATCTTAACATGTCTTTTGCTGTTTTGTTTATATCAGTGACATGGTAATGGTGAATTCTACACATTTAGCGAATCATATGTCATTGTAAGTGGCATTTTATACGTACTACTCAGTCAAGTATATTATTCAACTACACAAAAATGAACCAGTTGACCCCATCCCACGATCAGCATAGGTCATTTAAGCCTTATATAATAGTTTATTTCAAAAATTTTCAGAACACACATATCTTTGATCTTTGATGAAACGAAGGGTTTAAACGAAAACGTATTTCTACGGTTTCTTTAGGCTTTGATTTAAGTTGTAGGCATCTGTCTATAGGATAATTAGTGACAAATTATGAAGACTTTTGGAATGTGTACAATGCATATGTGTGTAGTCTACTTTTCTAATTGAGGGTTACAGTATGCATGGCTAATTCCAAGTATAGACGATGATAAATTGCCGAGACATTAGAACTATGACTTTTGGACGTGATTCATTAGATTTTATCTTTATTTAGCTGGAACGTCCTGATAAATGAATCGGTCACGAAACTTACTTTTAGTTAGCCTTTCTAAAACTATAACTGAGAGGTTCATATAGTGAATGAGTTGACTATGATACATGACCACATCAACCGTTTCTAGCCTTATCTTGAAATGTCCAGGATATTACGTGCATATTTGTATCTGTAATGTTTTAGTAGATGAATGAGGTCTAACAAAAAGAAAGAGAAAGAGATCAAGACACTTTTAGAACACACAGATAGCTGTTATAATTGGAAAATACAAGTGAAAATATCACATGCCGTTTAAGAAACACAAAATCCTCCATGACATAATCTGGTTTTAAAATACAGTACATCGACTTATCAATAAACATGTATATGTCATGAAGTAATACTCATGGTGGAGTTATTCCCCTTCATATGAATAAGATGGCTATCTTTGTTTTGTGATGAACCAATATATTGCATGTATGGTATGGAGAAGTCTTGTATAAACAATACCTGACGTCTACTCCTATGGAAAGTTTTGTTTTATTTAATAAAATGATTAAATTGGAGTACTGAGGAGAAAGGAATTAAAGATAGAATAGTTCAGGAAACGAACCATTGCATTGATTTATTGAAAGAAATTTGATCGGCGTCAAGTATTTTAAAGAATGGAATATGTGGTACTCTGATTGTTTAAATAATTACTGATTATTGTTATGAATTATTTGTTTTACATCCAATTTACGTTTATTGATTGATTTTGTTTATTTTTGTGGGGGCCGCGTTGGCCGAGTGGTTAAGTCCCGACATATTACCACAACCCCTCCAGCTCTGGGATGCGGGTTCGAATCCCATGTAAGGCAATTGCCAGGTACTGACTGCTGGTCGGTGGCATTTCTCCGGGTACTCCGGCTTTCCTCCAACAACAAACCTGGCACGTCCTTACATGACCCTGGCTGTTTATAGGACGTTAAACTAATAAAACCAAAACCCCGTTTATCAACGACCATTTAAAAGCTGATATTCGAATGACCCAATTTTCCTTGATTACATTTTGTATTTGACTGTTATCACATTATAAAATCAAATCCTCAAACCTGAACTGCTTCCCATAAGGTGTATAACTCTTGCAGAAATCCTAAATGGTTTATAATGTAGGAGTTACGTCCCTTGTAACAAAATATTTTCATATGTATGTTCAGTTTGTTGATAGAAGGTATCCAGATATAATGGTACGAGTTTTTTGTGTAGTTTGAGCAATAGTTAACCAATTTTAATATTACAATTGCCACAACATTCTGAAATATATTATTACGAATTTAGGAAAATAAACCCATTTGGTGTTTTATGGCATTAACATATCGACAATAGCAATGAAAACATGACACTTAAATTACAAAATATAAATTTAATAACATTGCATATCAAATTATAAATACATTGTACATATAAAATTCAAGAAAATTAAATGTCGAAAATAAAATAAACTCAAAATAAATCATAAAATAATATCATATTCCTTACAATTCAAACTTCAATGCTGCATGACAGTTTCAGTATAAGAACATGTTTCTAAACTTTGATCTTAAAATTTCATTCAATATCCTCTTGCATTAAGATTCTCAGAAATATTTGCAATGCCTTGATAGGACAACTTTCGTGAAATCTTTTATGAAACGAAAATTCATTTACATACTTATAACATTACCTGTGAAATGTGGGTTTTATTTATAAAAGAAAATGCATTTGAGCACGTCATTTATGACGTCAACATTCCTAATCTAAAGGGGTTACTATCATTTTTATATAAACGAAAGTAATAGTTTCCTCCGAAGTACCGAGAATGTGATGTCATGATGCCACAATTGACAAAAAGAATATTATAATACATAATTATTTTAACAAAGATTACATTGACAAAGATGTTAAACCATTGATGTATTAGTTGCAATTATGAAATTCCCTCATATAGTTTAGTGTTTAAATCCATGTAATAACACAAAATGTGTCCATGGCAATAATAATGGGTGAATATGCTGATAATGGGATGAACATGATGAATTTAAATTCGCAATTCATATGAATTGAGACAAATATTGGTATCCATGGACATAAAAATAACTATTATAATTATAAATTGGATTTCGAATAAAAACTTATAATAATTACACAGACCTGAGATATCAGATAAAACAAAGAAAAACATATAATCAAAATGTAAATATACAGACAAATTGTTCAGAGAATACAACACAATGATATACAATAATAAAATGCAGATGCGTCATTAGAGCCGTTTGCTAGAACACCGTATAAGAGAACTTCTACATATGTGATCGGGTTTGAGTATCAGTACCTTATACGTCAAATGAAGTAGCACAGAGGTGACTCACTGTTTCAAAAATGAGGACAAAGAACGTTGAAAGTCGAACACAATACATGATATTGCATAGTCAAATTTCTTAAGCTTCGTTTCAAGATCACTTTAGTATTTCTGTTCGATTCCTGATTCATTATTGAAATGACTTACAGGTCACATCGAATGAGGTCTGACGTGTTATACACCGGTTGTCTTCCCATTGCTTCTTCCTGTAGCGTTTGCGCATGACGAGCCATGGATCACTTTCGTATTCCTCTGCGATTGACTCTTCGTCCTTAGCGATGATTAGACTAACTAATAGCTTTTTCAACGAGGCCCATTCCTCTTCCGATTCTGTGTGTAATTTTAATAACGGATCACTGCTATTCACAAGACGTCTCGCTCGGCCGATCAAAGGCGAATTGCCCTCTTCTGGCATATTCACGACTTCTTTCAGTTTATCCAAAAGTTCATCGATGCGTGACTCATCGATGGATTTAAGAGCTATGAAGAGCTCTTCCCGAAGTTCGTCATACTCCTTGGTAATAGAACCCTCGAAGTACATCGTGTCTAGTCGGGATAGCAGTTTAACGCCTCGTCCACGAGTAGAGTTTGCAGCATCGTTCCGACTTTCCAGGATCCTTGGGATATTTTCCTCTGTGTAAGGTCCATGCATACCAGTCTGCCCGTCCATGAACCTGAGAACCTGGGCCCCGCCGATTCCGATCCCGTCCACACCGGCGTACACGGCATATTTGATTTCGTTGAATTTAAATCCAGCAGAGAAGTAGGTGACAAGTCCCCGGATGTGGGCCTCGTGAACAATTGTCAAGGCTTCCTCAAAGGTCAACTGATACATGATACATTTGGAAGGATATGTGTCGCTGGCGCCGTCCCACGTGATCTTATCAAATCCACCAATGGAGGTAATCTCAATAGCTCTGGTAGCGATTGCCATTCTCTCATTGAGTTTACAGGGTGGAGATTGCTCGTAGTCATCCAGGACGACTTGGTTAAGGTTCCATGCGGCTGAGAGGAACTGTTTTCTGTTCCTCTGGATCTGACCTCGGAGTGACTGCATGTAACGGACGGCCTGTGACGTGCTAAGTCCTTCCATAGAAACCTTACATTCAGCTGCTCCTTGTAAGAATGCAGCTGTGGCAGACGCAGCAGTGATGTTTACCAGTTTCAAGAAATCCTCGTCGAAATTTCCAGAATCTTTTACTCTTCGTCCAACGAAATAAGTCGTTGGAGCACTTGAACCGACGTGTAATCTGACTTTTGAGAAATCGATCATTGATGGGATGCGATAGGATTCGATGTTCTCTCTTGGCAGATTTCGCGGACGCTCCAAATGTTCCACGTGGACTATGGCACCTTCCATCCACTCATTAAACCGCGTTGTTCCTAGCACGTGACCCTCACCTGGGTCAGTAAGAGACATGTAGGTTTGTGTAGAAGGTCGAAAGCCAGGGGTACCCAGCCCACGTGCGTTATGATGACGTCCCTGGGCTCCATGAGACAGATTATAGTATGCCAGTTGGAAGGCGAAGTATTCCACTGGTGTTGGCTGTCGTTTCTGATCTCGAAGAATTTGTGCCATTCTTGATACAGCAGTCATATATTCATTCGGCAAAATCTCTTTGTCCCAGTGAATATGTACTCTGTTGTTGTCATCATCAATCGTCGCCTCAAAGAGAGACTGATCCCGAGGGGTCGGTATTATGCCGACGTATAACTCGTTTTCTACTCCCCACGAATGGATAACCTTACTCGCCTCTTTCCCTGCCTTTTGAACTTGTGACATGATACATCCGACATTTTTGGTTTCTATCATATTCTCACAGATATCCCAGAATGGACCCTGACACTGACCGTTTGAGATGTGCTTTAGTCTTTCACACACGTGGTCCTTGACGGTGCTGAAATCCACAGCAGTTCTAACCGGAAGTTCTCTCTCGGACCGGAAGGGTTTGGTTTGGCTGTCGATTTTCACCCTAACATTGTAGACGTTCTGTAACACGTCCTGAAGATAGGCTAGTGCTACCTTCCTTAGTTTTCCTATACCAATGGTACACATATTCTCAGCCTGGAATGATAAAAATATTAATAAATAACCAAAAATAGTTAATAATGAATCAAAATATTATTAGAATCGATTTATGAAATTTTCATACTTTTACTTTGATCATTAATAATGTTTAATTTATTTTAATCCATGATTCTAATAATCATTAGATAATCTAGAAAGCCAAATACAATCCTTAACCCTTTCTTACGTTAACAGGGGTGATTCACATGCATATATTTCAAATGATTTTTTTATGATTGATCTTATCAGGAACAACTACTGCTCGCTTTGACATATTGCAATGTGCTTGATTAGACTATATCAGTTTGATCTTTAGATTCAATAACAATTATTATACGAATGAATAATATCTGATAGACAATATTAAGAATAATTTTTGAATTGCCGTTATGCTAATGTTTAAACATCAGTCGTGTACTGAATATTTTAATCATATAAATTCAAAGAAAAATCTTAAAATTATTATTAGAAATTACAGTTAAATGATTTAGAAGATAGTGTGATTAATTATAATTATCTTTATATATTATGCAGATATAGCACAAACATTAGGCTATATATCAATGATGTCAAATTAATCCTTGAATAAATCAAGGATATGTACAATTACAATTGTAATATACTTCCTTTATCACTATTAGATAAAATTATTTTTACAAAGTAGTGATATGTTAGAATCATTCATTATTTCTATTAATGAATTTAATTATTATGCTTTTCCATCGATTTACTTAAACTACGATAGTCATATTAACAAAATAAGATAGTTAGCACATCCATCTATTTACTTAAAACTACGATAGTCATATTAACAAAATAAGATAGTTAGCACATCCATCTATTTACTTAAAACTACGATAGTCATATTAACAAAATAAGATAGTTAGCACATCCATCTATTTACTTAAAACTACGATAGTCATATTAACAAAATAAGATAGTTAGCACATCCATCTATTTACTTAAAACTACGATAGTCATATTAACAAAATAAGATAGTTAGCACATCCATCTATTTACTTAAAACTACGATAGTCATATTAACAAAATAAGATAGTTAGCACATCCATCTATTTACTTAAAACTACGATAGTCATATTAACAAAATAAGATAGTTAGCACATCCATCTATTTACTTGAAACTACGATAGTCATATTAACAAAATAAGATAGTTAGCACATCCATCTATTTACTTAAAACTACGATAGTCATATTAACAAAATAAGATAGTTAGCACATCACAATCCTTACCATCTCTGTTATAAGTTGTGTTGTGAACTGCTAGGCTAGTTCTTGAGGTCTTGACTTGTTGCTCTGTGGTGAGTCTGATGAGCTCGGAATGGTGAGGTAAACTGATCAGCTGTGTTATATACCTATTGTAGATCCTGTTTATCTGCAGCACATGCCTACGTATTCTACTAGACCTGCTTTTCTCGGAATAAAGTTTTAGTATCATTCCGGATATCGGTTTTCTCTAAATCCGTTTTCACGGTATTATCTCTGGTAGGTGAGGTCAAGCATGCCCTTATGATTTATGAATGGTCAGAATATCACGTAAACTATTGAAGCTAACGTGCAAGGTCATGGCTATTCAGTAATATATAAGTTTATGTTTAAAAATAAAGAATTTCGTTTTCTATGTACTTCGGTGTCATTCATACTTTTATTTTGTATAATATATAGTTATTAAATTTTTGTCAATATTAACATGTTAGTTCACAAGCAATCTAAATAATTTCAGAAAATTCCGAGATATAATCATAATTAACACTGTAAATATAAAAAACTGTTCTTGAAACAGTAATATGGATGGTATGTGGAATAAAAGGAATTCCCGTTTACCACTTCGTTTTATATTGATGTTTCTGCATTTTCAAGAACGGATCTCATTATGAAAACCAAGAGTATAAATTGGAATATAAAGATTTTCAATATAACCTGAAAAACGAAATGGTATCTGTTATTTTTGTTTTTGAACTCAATACCCACGTAAGGTCTCAAATAGGTATTTGCATTATAAGAAAACCAAGTTTGGCATTCAAAAAGCTTTTTCTTCAATTTCAATTGAGAATCTTTGATGTCATTGTGCGGTAATGGTGACATATGTTGTTTGGCATCTCGGCTATTGGACCATCAGTATCAATGTCTGGTTATCATTGCGTTGCATCGGTACCATTATCACAAGGCGTAATGGGTTATATGATTCATATGAACTGCAAGAATTTAAACGACAGCTATTTTCTATCTACTAAACATTGTTTATCGTTATATGTGTGTGATGTTTTGTGGGTGGCGACTGCTTGTGTATTTTGGGAGACTGTCATATTAATACAAACGATTTTATTGTCAATTTCATAGACAATCTAACAATTACTACTGTCAAATAAATACGCGAAACGCCACTATGCTTAAATAAATTTTAATTAGGTATTCGTTATGACAAATGGTAAAGTGCTGAACTCTAAAACTTTTTAAACTGCAGTTATATTGTCCACCTTGTCTGGTTTTAGGATACCAAACCGGTCACCATATGTTCATGATGGCATAATATATGTAAACAAAAGGAGTATACGATGTAATTAATTTTCATTGAATGCTCATTGCATTTCTTTTGCTTGATTTATTTTTATTTTTCGAAGTGACAGATTGTAAAAAATAAATCCACAATACAAGTCAATTTTAGAACGAAATAACACACAAACAAAACACAAATAATCCAGATTTTTTATTTCTATGCCGTTGAACCATGAAATACGGAAATGATATGGAGAATGCTACAACACATATGACGAAGTTTCTTGTTTTCTTTATTTTGAATTATTGATGTCTTGACGAATTGAAGATGTGCGTAATAGAAGATGTAAATAGTTACTCTAATTTGGAAATGAAAACTGCTGAACTGACTTTATTTCATTATAATACAAATTATTAAACGAACACCTTCCAATAATAGGTACAATTACTATTTTGTTTTCAATTTTGGATAGCTGTCGGACATTTATACCACCTTAAGTACTTAATGTTTTGCCACCTTAAGTACTTAATGTTTTAATTTAGTTTTATTTTAATCTTTAATGAGAGAACAAGAAAAATAAATTCATGAAAAGTAATAAGAAAAAAAAGTTATAACGCACATATTGTGTTATGGTAGGGTTATATGTAGAAAACAAGATCACCCTCTATTTTCATATAGTTTACCATAAGAGTTAAATTGAGTCTGCCACAAATTATTTGTAAGCAGTAATTCCGTTGTACTAAGAAAATCAACACTTGTCAAAATGCGGTCAGTTTACTTGAGTAAGGAAATTTTCATTTTATTGTCACGCTGTTTTCTAATACTTGTGACTTCGGCGCACCTATGTAGCCCATCAATGACCGCCCGTCTTTCTCCTTCCCAACCGTGACACGATCAATACAGGTAACATCCCTTACACCAGGTAAATCCATGTCTGTTACTATTCCGTCGTCTATCATATATGCGCTCCTCATCGCTAAAATCCGGGTTCCGAGCGCGACGTCATGACCTCGCCCGGATATTTAGTGCACTTGTACTAACGGGTGATAACATTCAGTACTGATCAACACATGCTGCAAGCATTCCGGTATTTCATAAGTACCTCTTAGCGTGCTTAAATATTATAAGTTTTTACATCCTGCCACTTTAAACAAATAAAACTTGGATCGATATAGAAAAAGGATTCCTATGTACGATATATACTTAACATCAAACAAAAGTTTTTTCTATTTCTATTTTTTTTCTAAATATCCAAAAAATTGTATTGTTATTAACAATCTTTCCGATTATGCACTATTTTATTGTACATATATTCTTGACAAATATGCACAACATTTTACTGTTATTTTAAATTGTCTTTTCTAATTTGCGCCAGTTTATTACTATCAATATTTTTTCGGAATATACGCACAATTCTATTGGAAATTACCAATATTCTCTTGGAATTGTAATTGTATTTTTACAAATGTTCTTTCCAAATACGCAAAAATGGTATTGTTATCAATATTGGTATTAGTAATATTCTCTCAGAAGATGTACACAATTGTATTGTTATCAATGTTCTTTCCAAATATTCACAAAATTTTATTGTTATAAATATTCTTTCCGAATGTGCACATAATCTGTTTTGAATATGCAAACAAATATTCTTATTGTTATCATTAATCTTTCTGAAAGTGTACCCACACGTCAAATCCTCTAATATTTTATAAACGTATGGGACTTATGTAACATATCGTTTTTGTCTTTTATGGCCAGCGTATGTTTTCGTACAAAAAGAGTTAAAGGGTCCATTCATCCTATATACACTTAATCATCCTGTAATGCACAGCAACTTTGAGTTAATAAGTGAATGTGTCATTTAAGTTGTATAATTGAAATTCAACATTTATGTAAAGAATAATTAATAAAGCCAGAGAGCAAAACGAAATGAAAGCAGTCACATTTTAACAGTTTATATAAATAAGCTTGATTGATGACTAAGCTGTATCTAAAGTATATCAATAATGACGCCATTGTATTCCCAGGTAGTCATGTATAATGCACGCAGTGCATGACCCTGGCGCGTGTCACATGCATACCTTATGTGAAATGCAATGCTAGGAAATCCTAGTAAATACTATTGATAGTGTTTGTTTCATCGGTGGGTTAAAAACTGGGACGTTTGCAAGAAAGCAATATACATACATAACAGACGTATACGTTACGATATTTCATTACAGATTTCATTATACTATACCGAAACATAACATAAAGCAAATTTGATTCCGTTTCAGTGCATATGCATATAAACACCTGAAGCGATCAGTAAGTTCATGTTTATCAATCGTAAATTGACATTGATGTTTAACGTAGAAAGATATGATTTCACTGCCGATGGAATTTTAAAGTAGAAACAAATTCACTTTGAAAAATATTGTTGAAAATTGTGAAATATTTCATAGATAAATATAGTCCAGGGGTTACTAACACTATCGTAATATTAAACCCTGAAATATTTCATAGAAAAACTGTAGAATCTGTGTGCGACCAAAGATGAGAAAGTAGTTTGGTCCTTTTATATATATCAAAGGCATTGAATAACGATTCACTTTGGCTGACTGTAAGGTTTTGAAGTTGGGGGTCGTTCTCTCTGTAATCGTCAAAGGCCTATGATTGGTATTTTTTCTCCTGACCTGCTTTCAGTTTTGCTATGAAATATTCCAGGGGTAGATAACGATAGTAACCTCTTGGGTATTGAGGATGCCATTTATGTTACTAATAAACTAATCAGGTGCTTTCTCTTGGGTATCGGGGATACCATTTATATTACTGATAAACTAAACTGGTGGTTTCTCTGGGGTATCGGGGATATAATTTCTGTTATTGATAAACTAAACTGGTGGTTTCTCTACGGTATCGGGGATAGAATTTATGTTACTGATAAACTAAACTTGTGCTTTCTCTGGGGTATCGGGGATACCATTTCTGTTACTGATAAACTCGGGGATACCATTTATGATACTGATAAACTAAACTGGTGGTTTCTCTGGGTTATCGGGGATACCATTTATGTTACTGATAAACTAAACTTGTGCTTTCTCTGGGGTATCGGGGATACCATTTATGTTACTGATAAACTAAACTGGTGCTTTCTCTTGGGTATCGGGGATACCATTTATGTTACTGATAAACTAAACTGGTGGTTTCTCTACATTTATTTTAAATAATTTATTTTGCAAAGTAACTATGTCTACAACAGTTTAAACAGTGAAAACATTCGATGGAGTTGTTTCGGTGACCTTATTTCTGTAAAACAATTTCAAAATATCGCTTTCTGTATTCATATATTAAGAAACTGAACTACTTATTTGATTAATAATGTTACTAAATACGGTCATTTATCAAGCCAAAAAAACAATTTAGCTTTTGCCTAAGGCGAAATTCGGTCAGTAACCGACATTAGCCCAACTCCGAGCAGTTTATGTAAATAATATTTTTATTTATCATAAATATGTCCTGGTAGTAGTAGAAAGACATTGGATGAGCAAGTGTCGGGTACATCATGACGGACGTATTATAGATAGGGATGGGAATCGAGAGTGGTCCTGGGTGATAGAGATCGTAGTTGTTTACAATATCTACGAGATGTTAGTTCATGGTATCCGTAAACAGGTGATAAGTAGAGGATTTCAGATACGTACATGCATATATGTACGTGATAAAATGCATACAATGTCAAGTAGGTATGGACAGTATATTAGGTACAGACCTTGGATGGAAATCCATTTTTTTCTGAGTAACGCAACAATTATACATGTTAAGTTATATTGGCTATAGATGGACGAACATTTTCACATGTTTTTGTTTTTTCAGTGATTAATTGTAAACCATCGAAATTGATGAATGAAGCTGTGAAAATAATTCTCATATCTCAAAATGTTTAACTAATGTGGTATATACAATGTAGCATACATTTATGAATACCTATGCAAAAAAATTCAGCACATTGCTAGTGTATGCAGGAAGATGCATTCATAATACATAAAATTAGTGAACTTTGGGCGTAACTGTATATTTACAGGAAATTTATCACATGCTCTCACATAGATTTTTATGTAAATTTGTTCAAGTGTTTTGTTGTATTATATAATGTCGTTCATCCCTGAAAACTTCAAATGACGAGCTTCCACTTAAACTTGAGTGTAGATTAAATTCGAGTAGAATTGATAAATATTTAGCGATTTTATTTGCTTCAATACGAGTTTACGTCACTTTACTCAAAATGTAGAAAAGGTGTGTGGAAAGGTTTTTATTATTAGGCATTTATCATAATTAGGTTTTCTGATAAATTGTCTATCACTGAAAGACATTTACTGGTCATTATCATTCTGTTAGTCAGGACGTATTAGACGAACTTCATCTTGGCGTAGATAACTGTTTATTGTTTCTTTGAGATGTAATAAATACTCAAATGGCATTAAGTAGCACTTGTGATTTTGTTAACGTCTGGCATGAGTCGGTGAGTATCTTATGTGAGCTAGAAATTTCGAGCGAAAGATAAACATAGACAAATTGGAAAAAAAATAATGAAAGCTATATAACTTTTGATTTTGATTTTCATTAAAATCCCGATACTTGAATATCAACTTAGAATAAATCATTTATATTTATGTGTTATTGTTGTTTTAAGAAGGCCTTTTCATTTGCAATGACTGTCCAATCCTCGTGTGAAAGTTTTTGCGATAAAATACGTTTAAACCTAACAGAATAATTTTCGTATTGTATCGTTAGTTTTTATGAATAAAAGAACTTCTAACCTTAAGAAAAAAATCATTTATCATCTTAAAACAACAGATTGTGTTATAATGCTTTAATGGATAGAGGGGCTGCGGTGGCCGTGTGGTTAAGATGTCTCAATATATTACCACAAGCCCTCCACCTATGGGTCGCGAGTTCGAATCCAATGAGGGCAGTTGCCTGGTACCGACCGCTGGGCGATGGTTTTTATCCGGGTACTCCGGTTTTCCTCCTCAAACAAACCTGTCACGTCCTTACATGACCCTGGCTGTTAATAGGACGTTAAACTAATAAAACCCTTATAGATGGATATCTGATCAACAAAGTAATATTTTTCACGATTTAGAATCTTACTACATGCTTGACATTTTTACGGCGATTAATTTGCGCGACTTATTATTAGTCCGTAAAATACATCAAATTAAAACGCACGCGAAATAAAAGCTAGTTTATATGCAATGTTTAAAACGGTTCACGGGTCAGTTAAAACTGAATAATACATATGTAATTTATCAAGATAGCAGCGTTTGAGCGGTGGATTGGAACAACAGAATGAATTATTATCGCAGTATTTGCCTGTGTTTTAATAAGAAAACAACTTCGCACTGCAGAGCAAGAAAAAATATGTTTGTATCAGATATGTTACATTGATGTTTATATTGATTATTTTCTGTTGTACAATTATATAGATCTAAATTCCCTATCAGCATGTGATGTAAAGTTAATGTGTGTGTTTTTATCTGTAATGACGTACACGCTTGATTAAGTTCCAGAAGTACTTAATTCTGTGTGACGAGACAGGTTATGTATATCTCATTGACATGAATGGATGCGTTTACATCCTTTCCAGATATTGATGTGTTTGAGAAAGAAAGCAAAACATATTCATTGTGTTTTTCGAGTTCAAATGTCACGTCAAATATGACTGTAAGTCGGTGGATTTTCTCCGATTACTCCGACTGCTATCCACGACTTAAATCTGACGCATTCGTAAATGAACATGATTGTTAATAGGAGATTAAACAAATACAAAAAGTTTAAACGACAATATATCCAATCTGTAAATATGTTATATTGTATTAAATCACAGGAGTTTGACGTTCTGTCAATAATATAGAGTATACATATATAAAAAATACCCCTATATACTATATAAAAACACCAGGAATGAAATGCATCGCTGGCCAAAATTTTCACCACCTTCGGTAAAAGTTATGTAAAATTTGTTCTGGGCAATGTCTGCATGTGTCATCGCGCCGATAATACAATAAGATGTTAATCTTCACATATATCGATAATAACCTGTTCACAACCCCATCTCAATAAGTTTAATCCCATGTCACTTTGAAAGTTTGCAGATTTCGCGGCCACTTTGTTTTGTTCCCGAATCCATGCGCTGACGTCACAAGATGGGATGGGACATCCTAAAAACATGATTGGATCTGAATCTAAATCAAAAGTACCAAACTGGGCTTTTTGGATTAAAATATTCATATAACTGTGATATTTATACTCATTCCTATTAAACACATAATGACATCAGACAATAACGAATATTTTCATTTTTAAACCCATTTATTTTCCGTTCATGTCAGATCACGGCCCATTCAGTTCTTTAGGATGTTCCATTTTAAGTGCTCTCCCTTGTTTGAAACTTTAAAATTTTTATCAAAAATATCTTTTAAATTCACGAAAAAATGTATACGATATGTAACAAGCACAGATATTTTATAAGTAACAAAAAGCTTAAGAGTTCATAGTTAAATAATTGGATTTTAAAATAATTAAATTTCGTTTGTGCGGAACTGTGTGACGTCAGAACACGGATTCGAGAACAAAACAAAGTGGCCGCGAAATCTGCAAACTTTCAAAGTGACATGGGATTAAACTTATTGTGATAGGGTTGTGAACAGGTAAGTGTTCATATATATGTGAAGAATAGCATCTTATTGTATTATCGACGCGGTGACACATGTACACATTGCCTAGAACAAATTTTACATATTTGACCGAAGATGGTGAAAATGTTGGCCAGCGATGCATTTCTTTTCTGGTGTTTTTATATAGTATATAGGGGTATTTTTATATATGTATACTATATATTATTGACAGAACGTCAAACTCCTTTGATTAAATTAATGTTTTTTTTTAATAAAATGAACATTTGAACCAAATAACTGGCAACCAATCTTTCATATTATTCTTCTTTCCGCGCTTAAAAACTGGTGTGTTTTAGAGTTAAAACAAAAAGCATCTCCGCTCATTCAAGACACAATCATGCGTTTCGGTATCTCTACAGGTTACGTCACTAATTGGACTCGTTCTGATATTTATTTACAGCAACCTTGATCCTCCAGGGGTTATTTTCACTGTCGTTACGTTAACTGCTGTGGATTATAACTGAAGGCAGGTCAGGAGAAAAGAATCTGACCAATCACAGCCATATACTATCTATCCTGTCTTCAGGACGAAAAAATCAAGGATAATATTTGGAACACTGTGTTACGTTGCGTTCTGGCACAGGCCGATATTTCATGAAAAATTCTGTGTTTTCCAGTTTTTCATTAAAAGACAATGGATTATAACGGTGCTAACCACATTCTAGTTGTAATTGGGGCCGCGGTGGCCGAGTGGTTAAGATGTCTCGACATATTACCACAAGCCCTTCACCTCTGGGTCGCTTGTTCGGATCCCAAATGGGGCAGTTGCCAAGTACTGACTGCTGGCGGTGTTCTCCGGGAACTCCCCCTTTCCTCCACCAATAGACCTGGTCCTTACACGACCCTGGCTGTTAATAGGACGTTAAACTAATAAAACAAATTGTATTTGGGAACTGTCAGAATCACAGATAAAACATGTTAAATAACCTTTGGATGTTAACTGGATCAGAGAATGTGTAATTTATGTAATAATAATTATGTGATTTTTTTCTCTATGATTAGCGTTAGGAGGGGGCGTCCACGAATCTTCTGCTTAAAAAAAACCATTTAATTCTTTTATAATACACATATATTTGGACAAGAGCCACTAAAGTAATTCAGTAAACTGTTACAATATGTTTTTCCTGAATATTTGGAGTTTTAATTAATTTATTTTAAGGTCTTCTTTTTTATGTTTTTTTTTATTTTCTTTTCGGGGGGTGGGGGGGTGGCCTCCTTTTTGCCCAACTCATTGATGTGGTCTATCTTTTTATAATACACATGTGTTAACACAAGGGCTAGTGCAATCCAAAATGATTTTCACAAGGTGTTTTGTCCATGAAATGATTTTCTTGTGATAAAAATAATGACATTTATCAATTTTTTCGTGAAATAAAAACTGAAAATGTCATTATTTTCCCGTCATTTTACAAAACTGAGAAAAAGTTACTTCATTATTATGATTTTATCGTATTCAGCATGTTTCAATCATAATATTAAATAATATTTTTATTTGCCTATGCCTGTTGTCTGGTTCGCTATCTATATCTATCTATTTACAAATGAGTCATTTTGGCCATTTTTGATAACTGAAATCCAAGATGGCCGCCATATGACCCCCATGAGACATTTGTTGTCAATGGCATCAAACATAAAATGAAACTAGACATCATACCGGTCCTATAAAACCACGTTTCGAAAAACTGTTAGATGGGTACATGGGAACCTGTTTCTCCTCCACTTACATGAAATACGGTTGACAGGATGAGTTTGCGATATTACAACATTATTGCATATGGCATTAACGGGCCACCATATATACGTGTTTCGCAGACAATAAGGTATCTATATCAAGGAATTCATTAAACCACTTACATATGCAACTATATATTTACATATGCCCCTATATAGTCAACGGGATGGGAGTTGCGTTCAAATTAGCGTAATCGCAATGACGTATGAATACAAACACAGTGCAAGTTCGGACTACTTCTAGTTCACCCTCTTTAAGATTTTGCATCATAAATTGACAGATTTAAAATTAACAATAAAGAGTTTTTATTAGATCCAATTAAACATATATTTGACATCAAAACAACAAAATTAATCGCTGGTCGGGGCTACAACCGGGAAACTTTCCTCGGAAATGTTCGGGAATTCCATAGTAACGTCAGTATGTGTGTACGGTCACTCATCTCACCTGTATATACAGCATATCTGATTGTCGGAGAACAATTCTGGGAGCGTCTAAGCGAACAATAGGTAAACAGGTCATGTACAAGTTTCAATAATAAAAAAAAAAAACATTACAAGTAGCCTATCCGAAACAGTATCATCAGCTTTACCCTCCGTCTTAGCATTCGAATCGGCCTACACAACCAATGCAAACATTTGTCTATCTTCCGTACTATGAAATTAAAAGTCATGACTATGAAGAAATTATTCTATATCACGTTCGTAGACCGAAACATACATGACAAACACGCAGCTGCTCAACGGTCATACCATCAATAGACTATATCACAGTAACTTTCCTCGGCTGAAATGGACATCATTGATATATGATTATATTGAAAAGGTGGTGTGAAAGCAATGGAACATATTCTATATATAGCGCGTTAAGTAGCGTTATTGCGCTACATTGAATGTGTCTGTATCCCATTTTGCGTTCATACCACCTTTAAGTTGGCTTTAACGCAATCAAAACACTATTCATTCTCTATATGGACAAGTCTATGGCCCATGACACGTCTCAGAAAATACATATGTACTTTCCTAGCAATGGCAGGTACGGTTGCATTCCCAGAAGACTACATATGCATAAAATATCAATATTTTATGAGGAAAATACTATTTAAGGTTCATTTGCACTAAACCGTATCAAAAATACCAATTCCTGGTTTTTGTCGGTTAAATTGAAACCCCCCGATCCCAGGTGTAAATCGCACTGTCATTTATTTATTCATGACATCATATACAATTTTAACTTTCTCCAGACAAATGAGATTGCTATTAACTGCATACCTTTGATAACATTTTGCTTCCTCATTAAGATATTTTATAGTATTTTTTGAGTTTGTATCGAGGGAAATACGTATTTAGACATTTACTGGTCGTGGTTTGTTTCCTATTACCCATATACAGCTGTGATGGTATGCTGCAGCACCGACGACGTCCTCAGCCTAGGCCTTCCCTAATTGCGTGTTTCGACCCTTACTTGGTACACTATCAGGATAGGGGGTCCACAGTGGTGATGAGTCACTGCGCGTCGGTGGTGGGTGTCCAGCTACTGGTGTCTTTCTTCATCCACCCCAACATGAAGATCGTTCTGCTGCCTTAATGTTCCTTAAGTTAAAAATATTTCTTTTTAGCTTTAATTTCCCATAAGAATGTATCAGAAACATTAGCCCGTGAGCTAAATACTTTATTTTAAAAAAATGTTTCACTGATGGCAGAGTCAATGGCAGTACTGTACATGATTATGTATAACTTTGAATTTAGAGAATTTCTTTTCAGTTAATGAATATTATTTAATCTGGCCACTGGTATAATAACAGTGTGGTTTATCCTAAAATGATCTAGTTTCAAGAAATTCATTTTACCTTAGATAAAAAGAAAGTACGTTGTATGAAAAATGGAAAGAATAACTTCACTTCAACAGAGAAATACTCTAATAAGACGAACATCGTTTATTATGATCTAACTCATATCACTGTAATACCCCGTTTAATCGAACTATGTTGAAGGCCAACCTCCAAACCTGTTGTAAGCAAACTTTCGTTCGTTTGCGATTTACTAATTCGCGAAGTTCGCGATCAGAATTAATTTGCGAAAGTAATTATCGGTCGTAAATTAAATAGAGTTGAGTTACAGTAAATATTTTCTGAATCAAAGTCGAATACAAGGATAATTCAAAGTGTTTTCATGGTCCCATTATTTCGACATAAGAAGGTTTGATTGTAAAACCCTCGTTATCACAAGGTATCACTTGCGAAATCGTTACAGGCTTTGGTATGTCAGCCCATGGTTAGAATGGTTAGGCTATAAACAGACCAAGTATCCCATATCCTTTTATCCCCATAGGGAACCGCAAATCTATTTTTCTGAATTATTTACAAAAACGAATTACAGACATCTAGTTTGTGAATTACACAAAGGAATACACCTATGAAAGTATTCTTCGTTGCTATTGATTGTCGTTTGCTGATTACAATAAACAGGTTAGGTTTGGTATAGGTATACATGCATTCATATACATGACTAAGGATTTAAGGTTACATCAACCGGAACGGCTTTAATTTTTCTAAATGTATCTTTTAAACGAATTTCAAAATTTTGTATCGTCCCAAATGTTATAAGTTTACTGTTAATACTACAATTATCATCATTTCATTTTAAAATAAGTAAATTAAATATATTTATTTCCATAAAGTGGGTCGTCTTATGTTTCCCGCCAACGTCCTAATAGCCGCGTAGAAGTTGAATATCACTACACCATGTGGCAAAGCAGAGAAATGAAACTTCATTTACACAGTGAATACCGTATGTTTTGGCGTTGTAACTTCACCTTAGGCCAATATATAGATAATTAGATATTTTAAGTCTCCTTTATCTTTTTTTTTTATTTTTGTTTTGGATACGTACATATTGGGCCTTTAAGAACATTGGAATGCTGGTAGACATAGGTTACACTTCATCTAGTCTGCTGACCTCACAATAGGTTATTAACATTTTATGGTAACAAATCAGATAAGTTAATAATGCGTACAGGAAAACCTGCTTTAGCGAACACGTATAAGGTTAATTTGCTTAAAACCCACTATATATTGTTTATTACCATTTAATCCTTGTACAAAAACCTTTTTGCTTTAATGACCACATTTTGTTTTTCGATTCTTGAATGTTCTTTATGGAAATATTTGAATGAAGGATTTGTTTCGGAATAGATTAAATATTCCATAATAGTTTTCAGAATGACACACACAAAAAAAATACTAATTCAATCTTTAATGCGGCGAAAAAGAGTTTTCTAACAATATTTCATGTTGCCTTCGCAACATGTGAATCTACAGTGACTTTTTCGTTATTCCTATGGAATCTTCGAATAGCTTTTGCAAATGAACTTTTAGACTTCGAGTTTTCAAGAAACATCACTATTAGAACATTTATAAATATGACGTCATAAATACTTTCCTGTCGTTATAACGTTGATGATATACTTATGCTGCAAATGGTTGTGTTACAGATGATACAAAGTTTTCTAAAGTCTATGAATATTTTAAATGGCGTAACTTTTAATACAAACATAGATTTTTTGAAAGAGATTTAAATATTGAAGAAAAGTCAACCCGTAGGATACTGTCTGCTATCTAGGTATTCTGTTGTTAAATAATATCGCGAAACAAACCGTCCAGATTACTAAATTTTCCCGTTTATGAATGAAATTGTCATGTACACTGAGATTTTTGTGTTATATCGTAGCTGTAATTCACATCATTATTGGCATAACAAAAAATATTTCCAAATTAATGTCACAAGAAGCGTTAATCCAAAAGTCTAATATGTTTTTCTAAAATATAGATTAAATGTACTCAAAATTTTCATTAAAGATGCAGTTTTATATTATAAAATGCCTACATATAATCTAAATGCCACACTCGCGTTCATTCAACATTACAGTCAATGGGACATATAGTGTCAGAACATATATAAGTGTGTTTCATTCAAGCCAAGAAAGTTCCTTTTGTTTGGTATGAATTTTTACAACATAACAGAATAAAGGATGCAAAAAAGTTAAATTATTGATGTTTTTTGCAAAAGTTTGCATCGTAAACGTAAAATTAGAAGCTCAATGTAATTTTCCATGGTTTATCCTGGTCTTCAACAATTAAGAATCGCCTTCATGGTGTAATTATAAAATTTAACATATATATCAATAATTCATTAATTTGGAAATCAGCTAACAATGTAAGTAACTTCTCATTTGCAATAATTAAGTGTTTAAATCTCAAGAAAATATACTTCCATAGAGGATATAGTGCTACAGAATTTTTTTCGGATGCAATTAATTATTTTATTTATATTTATACTAACATTGAAGTGAAGATTGGAGCTCAAACTTTTCAACGGCGGTAATGTGTAAAGTAAGGTAACTTTGCTGTAACTGATGAAAAATACTAAAATGTCCTGCTGCCGTGTTTTGATCAGTGAAAAAATGACCATTTGTCAGGCTGTGAATGCCATCTTTAATATATTAAGCATCATAATTAATTTGTCCTCCTATACCTGATACACATTTGATAAAATACAATGTGTTTTAAGTCAAAAACTTACTTAAACCAAATACTGTTAATATTGAGCAAAGTGTAAATTTACCATGTATAATATTTTACAGTGCACAGGTTATTGTTTTAATTTTGGTAAGTGTTTTATTATAAATTCCTCTGAATTCCATGAAGTTTATATATGTATGACTGTTTAAGCGATGTTTTAAGTTCATACCGCCAATTTCGAAATCCCAGATATTAATTGTCATTAAATAAATCTAGCATTACAATGCTTCTATTTATCTAAAGAAATTCCTGATATTCGAACATGTTGTATTACACACATATACATGTACGTATTGTGTATGGAATCTATAATCATGCATGTTTTTGCTCTACAAATAAACACCATGCATTGTGGATGTTTATAGAACATATGTGACATTCTGGTAGAATTGACTCTATGCATGTAATATTCAAATTTTTGATGTCATCCGTCATTAAGAAAATAATACCAAAAAAGAATCTTGTCAACTGCTAATAGTAACAACAAACTACTTCAAATGTAAAGTGATAATTCAATTTTGTTGCGATGTAATAAAAATAAAACGTCGATAATATGATGTTAGCAGGAAATTCACACATACATCCATCATGATTTGTAAAGGTCACATCAAGTGCCGAAGTCTTGCAAATAGTTCATATTAATAATATACCGACCCATTGATAGGCAAATGAAGCAAAAACGAAATGGAAACATACGAATTTCACTGCTATCCTGATAAATTATCTGCTCTTGTTTTCGATAGAGAAAATACGAGGGGTGTGTTCCAAAATTAAGCCCATTTAGCACGATTTCCACGAGATATTGCGCAAGTAACATTAATTTCGGAACATCCCTCGTATACCATCTGTCAGCGGTGGTGGATCTTTAAAATACTCTTTTTTCGATGAATTCCCTACGCCATTTTGTTCACCAATCAGAAACGACTTTACAAACGACAACATCACTTGTTCATTTATAAACTGAAAAAAAGACAATACTTTAAGCTATATAAATGATTATTACTAGCAGGATTAAACTATTATTCGATGAACAGTCTATGAATTATTTACATATTTATCGTAGAATACTGTATACAATGTATATAGTGTTCATATCAATTCTTGTGCATTGTAGTTGTTTATTGAATTGCTCTAGAGCTTTAACAACCCCAAATCAATATCACATTATAATATAAAGCTTTAACATTAAAAAATACACAAAACCAATACAAAATCTCGCATATCATATTTCCTGTGTAATTTTCATAATCTTCATATCATTCTAAACTATGTTTTGTGTTTTGATAACAATTCCCAATGCAATCGAACGCCTAGATGGCAGGTCTGATCTCTGATACACACGACGCAGGTAATGCGAACTATCGGTATCGGCCACCTCGTCAGCAGTCACACGCTGGGTGCGTAACATCAATACTGTTGTCACTGTGGACGGGTGGAAGTATGGGGACATGGCGACCAGTGAACGTTATCTAGGTAAGTGGTGATTGAAATAGACAATATATAAAATGTCAAACCTGCAGTCAAGAACACCTCTATATAAAGGACAAATGTCTATAAAGGATTGGATTACCAACCCTATTTGGTGCAATTTATTGTATAATTTGTCTCTCTATGAAAGACACTTAGATTTAAAAGACAATTTTACGATGTCCGCTTGGTGTTCTCAATATTGATAGATTTGGATGCAGCCCCCGGATGTTAATTGAATATATGATATAATTAAACTATTATCTGATAAAATAGATAAAATGCTATTTTATGTGAATAGGAGATATATGATACTATATGTTATAATTATTTTCGTTTATGTTATAATTATTTTCGTTTAACTATCGCATTTGATATGTCTCAAATACTTAGAACTGTTAAAGATGCGCTCCAACGCCGACAGAGCATAAATGACATTCATCATTTGAACAATAATTGGTGTTAAATCGTATATAGATCATGTCTAATTAACTCAAAGACTATAATGAAATAATTTATTTTGCCTTTGGTGCATGCGCAATCAGTATTTCATTCCATATAGGGGTATAGTGACACGGAATTTGTTCGGGATGCAATTAATTATTTCTTTAGAAGATTAGAAAATTAGAGAAATAGAAGCTCAAACTTTTCAATGGTGGTAATGGTGTAAAGTAAGTAACTTTTGTAACAGAAGAAAAATACTAAATCGTTTGCTCATGTTTTTATGGTGAAAAAATACCATTTGTCAGCGGTGGAGCATCTTTAAATGAAATAAACAAACGATTGTAAATCTGTCATTTTTTTGTTTGATGTTTTCATGTTTTGATACAATATACTATATGTATCTACATATGTATATCTCATGATACTTAACTAATATACATCGTTTTGATAGAAAAGTACGTAATTATACAAATCTTAGACCTGTTTTCTCCTCTTGTTGAAATGATCTTGTTATAAAATACATTGAATATGATCATATTGATATCATGTTGCAAATGAGTTCATTCTTTGCTCAATCGAACGGGAATTTTTTATCAAAGATTCTATTCTGCTCACCACTTCGTTAAATTTAGGTTGATGACACATTGTAATTTCGATTACTGAAAATGACCTTTGTTACTGACATTTCACTAAAGCAAGTCAATGGCATTATGCTTGATATCATAATTGGTATATACTATCATATTTTCTAGGGACAAATATTCTTACCTGTTTATATTTCTACCATATTCCTTGTTTTGAAACAACGAATATATAACGTATTTCTATTATATCTATAGAAAGAGCTGCTTATGTAACGAATTAAAATTTCGTGTCCCCAGAAATCCATTAAAAACGAGTTTTACTGTATTTGTTTCCCGATTCTGTAATAGTTATCAGTCTTTCAATGGTAGAGGATATGCAGGGAATCATACCGTTTACCTTAAAATTGAATCACAGATACAATGTCTTCGATTTATTATTGTAAGTGTGAACTGATAATGTACACTTTTAGGATTTATACAATCACAATAAAACCTGTCGTAGCGAAACCTTTCTTTAAAGACCACCTGCGTAGGAAGACCACTTGTCTAGGGTCACAAATGACCAATGTCAACACAATTCGACTGGTGTATAAAGATCGCCTGGCTGTAAAGTTCATTTTACTCTGCCCCTTGTGTGTTCGTTATACACAGGTTTGAGTGTAATTGTATGTTGATGAAAATGCAAGAAAACCAGCTGTCAAATGCCATCTTACTTTGCCTCAAATACGTCCTGCCATACCGTTATGTAAAGGTTATCAACTTAATTCTAAGAAGAAAAAGAGTTTAACTTTGATATTCAGGATCAATTTTCAATCTCCATTTTGTATTGTAGGTATGCGTATCAAGGAACTGTACCAGTGCTGATATTGAGGGTGGATAAAATTGGCTGAAATGTTAATCAACACTAGTGGAAATCTACCTGTATCATCATGTGATTTCATGTTCTCGGAAAGGATTTAAGTAAGGTCGGATTAGTGTTTCGTCTATAATCAGTAATGGATTACAAACTTATATTTCACCAGTACTAAAAAATAACTGTCTTTGTCGTGATGGGATTTACATTCCTTACAGAAAACGGTTGAAAATGATTGATCCGTAAATTGTGATACTCATTGTATGACAATGTCAGACTCCAATGTTACAACTGTACCATCGGACGCTGCCGAGGTCGAGATAACATGGGACGACGCCACTTGGATCCTTACAAGTTCTTTCATCATATTCACCATGCAGTCGGGTAAGTTTTGGGGATATCCCAAGTATTATTCAAGTTTACTTGTAACGGGGATTTGCATTTATTTAAACATTAATCCGGAAAAAATGACGCTGCCGTTTGTAAAGCCGTTTCTGATTGACTAAAAAAAAAGAACAGCGTAGTGATTTCATAGAAAAAAAGAGTCCCTCAGTAAATTTTAAATTTTCAAGAGATACTCTATACTAGATTGAAATATGAAAATAAATTTGAATAGCTTTTTATGTATTTGTCATCATAAAATGTCCTTTATTAAGTGTACACTTTTGTCATATCTTTATAACATGAAAATATTAATCATGCTAATCCTTTAGTAAGGAATGTTTTTATTTAAGATCCTTTCTATATTGATATCAATGCATTACTTCACCATACATACATGAAAGAGAGTTATGATAAAGATATACCGATTATAGATCCAGGTACTCCAGCATAGTAAGATCTTACAGGCCAGTGTTTACAGCCAATACATTATGACTCCATTACGGTCATGTGTCGGAGTACTGTGAATATTTATCAAACGATGTGCTTGGACCGGTTTTTTTCATTACGTTCATTATATTTTACATTAACTTGGCCCTACAAGTGAACATTTGTTTTGGAATTAATTATTCATGTTTACCAGATACCAGTATTCGGTTAACACGTCACGCGTGGTCGACTTAATGATATGCTTCAACGAACTGTAAGATATGTAAGATGCGTATCTATAAATATATCCTTTCGCTCGCATGTGTAACGGAAATAGATGGGAATGATGATTCGATGATAGCATTCCTTCCCTTTTTATAATGTTAATAAATCATACATCCCATAAAACGCGGTTTTACTATAGCCATACACGTGGCTCTCTTTCCTTACTATGACCTGCAGTTATCATTTTATCGATATATTTAACTTTTCATTTGGTGCCAAAATATGGTACAAACAGCTATACAATCGTGTTCTAAACCAATTTCGAATTTTGGGTTTAGTTTAATATTACTTATTGCCATACCAACACCTAGGGTCTGCTATAAATGCGATGCGTTCCATGGGGATGTGATGTGTCTCCTTGATATAGCGGAATTCTTGTTAACGCTGACTTAATTGGACACACTGACAAAAACATCGGAACCACACAATGTTTCATTAACTTCATTTCTTTTCTTGAATATTAGATAGGATAAGATAATTGATTTCTCCTCTATCATTTTTTATTTTCAACGTCATTTACCTAATTCCGTCATTGCACATTACAGAGTTAGCTACCTTGCGGGTAGGAATCAATTGTTACGTCATTATTTTGTGAGTGCAATTCACGTTGTTTTCTCCGAAACATATGACGCTATGCTCTTAAACACATGAAGTCACAATCAATACCTACCCGCAAGTGCAGATAACTCTTTAATATGAAAATTCGGAATATCAATAGCAAAAGTTAACATTTCTCAATATTCAATGATTGAGATGCTCATTTTCAAAGACTGAGAACAAAATAACAAATTGATATTGATCACTGTCTAATATATTAGATATCAGATATCACTTTGCTTGGAAATTAATTGATAAACTGTATCGCGCTAAAATAACCGGGATCAATATTTCGCGGTTTCCTTTTCGAGGAATATTCGCGGGAGTTGCGTTATGCTTTTTTCAATAAATCTTTTAATTACAGTATTTTTCTTATGTACGTCAATATATGAGACTATTTTTTTAAAATAAAATGACGTTAACTAGCGCGGGATATTTTTGACGCCATCACATCAACATGGAGACAATAGTCCCGCTCAAAATTTATCAGGTATCACGTGGTCCCATTTCTGAATAATCGCCGATATCAGTTAAAACGCTAAATTAAACTACCTGCTCTCCTACACAGTACACTGACTCCACACTTCTACATTGACACGATGTCGGGAACAAATTATTAACATGAATTAAACTGAAAAAAATAAATTGCCGTAGGCTTTACTGATATATACTATCATTACGTCATATCTTCATTGGAATCAATATTAGATATAAACATAGCAACAAATCTGCATTAACATAAATATTTTATAAAGTAAAGGAAAACGTGTAGGGCGTTATTACCTTTGTTACCAATAAAACAATGTGATATGATCAAGCTATTTATTGATATTAATTGGCTATATGGTATCGTATTTCTATTTGAAAGTAAATTGCTTTTTCCCCACAATAGCTGTCAGTGATTAAGTTTATGTTTGTAAAGATATTACGTATGTCACGTTATGAGCCTCGTGTGGATTGCGTTACACAATATACATAGTACATAAACTTCGTGTTTATATGTAATCAGCACGTTAACAATAAAAACAGGTAGAGTAAAACTCCAAGTGTAGGTAGGGCTTGTATAATTAATGATATATTAATGGAAATTCATCCGCAATATACCAGGGGTTACTATCACTGACGTTATATCCATCCCTAGACTATTTCATAGTTAAACTAGAGGCAGCAGAAGACACAGGTAATTTAACCTTTAATGTACATCAAAGAAATTGTATAACGGTATACTGAGGTTTTGGCGTGACTCTCCTCTGAAATGTTTAACTGCCTCCATCTCTGAAGATAGTGCATTGGTGGATATAAAGTCAGTGATAGTAACCCCTGGAGTGTCGAGGATGATGGAAATGAATTAAGACATACTTTAACTGAATGCTGAACAACAAGTTTTTGGCTGGATATTGTTATCGTCCTTAGCAAAATATTTCTATTACATTTACACTGACTATTTACAAACGAGTTGGTCTAGATTGTTGGTATGCTTGATGTCGTATATGAATCTGCTCATTACTTTGGAGCACATGACTCTCTTTTAGTATACTTTTTATAATTCTATGAACAAATTCTCATCTTTCATATATATGGCTTTTACATACGTTATGTTTACCATGCCCTACAGTACTCTGTCCTTTCGGATCATATGAACATGTAGTCTGCTAAACCAACATATATTGTTTTTTTTTTGGTACAGGTTTAGCGGGCTTATCACTTGTTGAGATATCCATATTTGATCAGTAAATCGAGTTATAACATAACATGCCAGCATAAGCAGCTTGGGAAGTTGAGATATATTATCGTGGCAGATTATTATGGATATTGTCGTAATAAACTAAGTCGACGTTTTTAAGTGATAAGTCGACTTACCATAAATAGCTCGACAAGACGGCCTTATAACACTGTAACGCTACCTAAAATAAAATGATGACTGAAATATGCCACTACATTGTATATACCTTCAATATGGTGAAATGTATTTTTGGACAGTAGATTGGGAAAAAAAGTAAGTGTATATGTACTAGGAAATCAACTACTACATAATTTAGCCTTCCTAAATATTCTTTCGTCTACACATTGATAATATCGTACCATAAGGGAATACTGTATTCTAGGTCATGCACGGTTCCGTATCCATCAAGATATGAACACATTTTGACTTTTATGATATAAATATTGATATATCAGCATAAAAACAGCTGGGATATAAACTTACGAAAGTTTTCCCCTAACCGACGTCAGACTATCTTCGATACTCAAAGGGTTCCGATCACTCACGATCTCCACACCATTGGACTATCTCATAGTAAAATTGAAGGCAGCTCAGGGGGAACAAATCTCAACCAATCATAGACCTGCAACAAAATCTTTGAAGACTACAGAGAGAGCGACTCCCAGCTTCAAAGTCAAACAGTCTACCACACTGTACCGTTATACGGCCCTTTACCTGTTCTGTTCTGTTGTCTCCAGTTTTACTATGAGATAGTCCGGGGAGGGGGGTGTAGAGATCGTACTTGATCGGAACCCCTGGTGTATCGAGGATGACGTCAGACGTGTTGGTGGTATATAACTACAGTGACTAAATACCAGCTTGGTAAAGTAAAAAACGAGCAGTATAAAATTAATCAGTATAACGATTTGGAGCTACTACTTAATCAGATAAGATTAGATAGACCTATCATCACTTATTAATAACCTTAATCAATTTGATCGGAGAAGGATAATCCCCCTGCTGTTTCTGATAGTTATATGAATTGTATAAATCTACCTTTGCACGTGTGTGACATTCGTCTGCTTTACTTATCATCGATACATCACGCTCTGTAATTGCTAACATTAAAATCATTGACATTCGTTAGTGATTGTATTCCCTACACACCTATTACAGCCCGTGGTGAAATATTCACCATGTATATTAATCTAATAGTAAAACTCTTAAGGTCAGATAGGTAGATGATACTGTACATACGAATCTTGGAAACATTTCCGTGTCAGTTTCAGTCACGCCTGTCTATAAAGACCACTCAATGACCACAGAAAAGATCTTTTTATCTTTATACACAGGTCAAAAAGTGATGAGATTGGGAATTTTTCATTTGCATTATTTTCATCTACACAAATCATTGTCCAAATTTTAGATTGGGGAGTTAAATCGAAGATTCACTGCATTATTAGAGAAAGGAATCGTTATCAATTTTGTTTCTAATTTCTCACTTAAACTGACAAGAGTTTAGTGTTAATATTTATATAAATATTTGTCAACAACTTTGGCTTTTTTGCTCGTCGGTAATCTAATGAAAGTCATACATTTTGATGAAATAAGCTGTGAAAATCATTTAAATGGGCAGACAAAAGTAGACAGACAGATACTGTTTTTTATTTCCTCTTTATTAAAGATTATGGCAATCAAAAAATACATGTGTTACATTTCAATTTACATACAATACATATATTTACATAATAAATAATACATTAATTGAAGACATAGAAAAGTCAAGAGTTGTGTTCATCTCCCTAAGCATTTCCTGGATATTTACAGACATATTCACCATTAGATTTTCCCATTCATACTCCTGGAGCTGTATACAGGAACGATTTCCCAATAAAAAGTAACATTGGCTTTTGTTATCTAGATTTGTAAACATAATATAAGAGGGAACCTCTATAGCATTCACTACTTCTTCCATCATTAGGACTCGAGGTTGAAACAGTTTTGGACATTCGAGCAAAAAGTGAATCAACTTATCAATATTGAGCTTTCCACAAACAAATGAATACATCATAATATCTACTAAATTCCTCACACATTTGTAAGATTTTTGTCTTGTGCTCAATTATAGTATAGGGTTGATTTCTTGATTACTATGTATTGTAGCATATCTAATTACACATGTAATTCATTTTTTTCATACGTTTTGTCTCTCCGATGCAAAAACTAAAAATCTGTTACAAATCTTTTTAAAAAGCGTTTCCAACAATATTGTGGTGGTACCAATTCGTTGGTCAAAAAGTCAGATATAAAAGAATCAATATTGAACTTCTTCCGAATATTGGATATATTTATGTTCTCCCAACTTACTCAATGCAGAATAGACATTAAAAACGTCACCATAGGTGACATATATTTATGATCGCGAAGAATTAAAACAATAACATCATAACATCAGAACAAATCGTTTTTCACTCAGAATATATTTGGAAACTATATTACCAAACATTATAACAATTAGCCCTAGTGGGGTTGTAAAAATCCGCCAATCGCCACACTGACATACTAAAAATATAAAGAGGGTGGCAAGTTGGTGGGATGCAAAATTGTCCCAAACACTAAAATTTGTTTAAGCCTTTACATAAATTATTTATCTATTAAAATATTAATCTTTTCTAATCATAAACTGAGAACGTTGCGCATGTGCCTCTCCATCTAAACCCAAACCTTAATTTTTGACCAATCGGAGTTCACAGAATCATTTATCTCCCCTAAAATACTATTTATGTTAAAGCTTCTTAACCAACAAACCTCTTTTAAAGCTACCTTTGTTTTTAAGATTCTTATAAAAACATTGTGACAACATGCCTACACGCAGACAGGCGAATACGCTTTCGAAACATAATATTTAATGTAATATTTAAAGCATTCTTAAGTTTTCGTAAACATAAATTAAACTTATAAATTAGCTACCTTCTGAAATAAATCCGAATAGTACCTGAGAGCATTCCAGGAACATGAACTGACATAATCTTACAATAAACAACGCTTTCCATACATATTTGATACTTCCAATGCACAACTTATTCCAAAATAGCAATTTCGTTGTCTCTATTTCACACCATATATCAAACGCACCCAAACATTGGGTGGTTACTAGTGTAGAAGACCTTTTTGGTAACCCAATACAGCGACGACATGCATATCTCTGCACTAGTTCTAATTCATCGATGGATTTCTTAATGGATTTCTTAATACACCTATTCCAAATTTTGAGTTTTCCTTCCTTTCAAACACGACTCCGTAATATCGTTGTCCGATAGTAAGTAACTCGTTAAAGATATTCCGGCATACGTTTTGTGGCTAGCACGAGGAATATCACTCTCTCCGAGGTTACAGGATAACTGGTTATTGTTATCAGCATGCGATTTGCGAGAGTGTTCGAATTCCATAATGAGTTGTACTTTTTGAGTTTTTCTGTGCAATACTAAAGGCCCACTACCTTTCCGAAACGGCTTTTAATTTTCAAATTGGGAATGTAAAACTAGATCGGTAATTTTGTAAAGTCGCAAAAGTTATTAACTTACCGTCAATACTAAATGTATCACCACCTTCTGAACAATTTGATTAAAATAAATTTAAATGTTAATTTTCATAACGCGGGTCGTCTTATGTTTCCCGCCGTCGTCCTAAATACCGCGCGGTAGTTGAGTATCATTGCGTCAGACGGCAAAACAGCGAAATGACTCTCCACTGTTATCATATATTACGCAGGAAATCTTGCACATGTTTGGTATTGTAACCTCATATTAGGCCATCGGTATATATTTTCTGATGTTATTAATGTATTTAAGAAACCTTCATATTTTGCTTCGGAAAGGTAGTGGGCCTTACCTATCCATTGTAATTATTGTAGTTTAATTACTTTTGGTAACATTTGGTGGTCAATAATATATGTAGATTAATCAAAAATTGATAAATAAAAATATTGGTAGTTTTGCCATCAAATCGACATTCACTGCCATAAAGAATCCATATGTTTTACTCATTTCTGTCTTAAATTATAGCCTAGTACGCGTGTAAGTAAATGGCATATTGCATATATTACATATACATGTACTACTCCTCCAGTTGTTACTTTTACCCACAAATACCAGAACACGTTATACTTTTAAGACAAAGAAAATCGTTGTAAACCGTAAGAAAAAGTAGATCCAATAGAAAAAAAATAGAAATTATTACATTGTATTTTCTTCAAAAGGTATTGAATGTGAGGGGTACACATTTTAATTTTACACAAAATCCTAAGGTAATTTAAATCTCCTTTTTTAAAAGAAGTCGTTACATTGATAGACAAGAACCCCATGGGCCTTAACAGTCACCTGATATTTGATTATTAGTTATGTTGTTTACTAGCAAACTGATGTCTTTTATTCATGAAATAGAAACATAGATCTAATAGGTCTACATAAAAAGTTTCATTAAGATTGGTGAATATTAACTCACATTATCGTGTTAACAAGGTTCAACAATCATCTTTGGGTGTACATAGAAAGAATCAATACACTATGTGTATGACTTGGAAGTTGTCTCTGTAACTTCAGAATAATTCTCTAAAGCCCAGCGGTGGTCGATTTATTTATCATGCAAAGCGCCTTCAGTTGTATAATGAGATAGTTATGGGATGGACATTAACGGCAGCGATAATAACCCTTGAAACATCGACGATGGTAAATAGCACGTGAAGAGAAGTCAACATGCTAACATTAAAGTTGATCACTAAATGCATTTTTGTCAGTTAATTAATGGGCTTATTAATGTATGATCTAAAGGTTCATAGATCCTACATGTATCATATGTCCCGGTTTCACTATCACTGTAGCTATTATAAAAATAATAACTAAATAGTTCAGGACTCAGCCATTGTTGTATGGAGCTTGGTGCTTATTTAAGCCTTTATGAAGTAAAATAACTCTCTGTTATTGAAAACTACGTATCACTAAGGAACGACCGTATCCAATTTGTTTGTCTTGAATAATTCAAAGGCCAGGCGATATCTACTGAGTCTATCAAATGGTTATCGATCAGAAAGTATCTATGTTTTATTAAAACATGTATACACGCTCCAACCATGACATATTGATCTACTTTAGATAAGCAACGAATTCAGACTTCAGATATATGCCATGTAGAAAAAAGCAGGCTGATACATTCATATCATCCAGGATTATGGTCGTATGTTTAGGACAAATCCCCGGGGATCACACGAATTAACAAAAATATACCAACAGAGCCAACGTTTAAAGTTGTAATTTATTTTAGAATATATACAGTTTGCACTGACATGGACTCAATAACCATGCATTCTAGTATTATCATTATCAGTGTATAATGTTAGCACAACACGCGCGGCGATTCTATTGTTACGGGAATAGTCGATGGCGTAGCAACGTGGGGTCATGATTCCACTTTTGGCGGGAACATATGAATGATTGGATTCCAATCAGCTGTTCAATCGAATTCGTTGACGATGACGGGAGAGAAAAAAAATGGGTATTTTGATAAAAAATATAAAACTGCCACGGGAAAAATAATATTCATTTACTTGAAAAACTGTAAATATAAGGAATAGATGTTTATTTTGTTGAGGTTATGAGGGTATAATGATAATGGAGCCCGTGTTTTGCCGGCATAATTTACACGTGCTCCATTATCATTATACCCTCATAAACTCAACAAAATAAGCATCTATTCCATAATTAGAACGACCTACGTCGAAATAAAAAAACAGTGTTTTAAATATAAAAAAACAACAGTCAAACGTGACCGCCAGTCACTTCTTCATACATGAAAATTGTGTAATATTTCTAATATAAATCCCACTGTTTGCCTCCCTTACAATGGCACAAGTGAAGTGTCTGAAAATTACGTTCAAATGTTACCGTGAAAACAGTAATGTTGGCGTAGTGGCGTCACAAGTGTTTTGCGTGGGATAAACCGGTATTACGTCCGTAGGTATGAAAGAAAAATAACCATTGTCATTACAGTCACTGTCAACCAATTAACTTACGTTGTGACGTAATGTCGCGTTTCCATGGCTAATTTTGTATCATGAAGATTTATTTGAGATTTAGAGGCATATGGTTTTATTGTACCTGAGCTTTGATCATTTTCGAGGAGAGTGATTTCGTGGTTTCCTCTCATCCATGAGATAAGAAATCGCACGCGAAAATAAGTTGGTTGATAGTGAAATAGAGAGTATTAGATAGGACTTTCAATGGCAAAAGAATTTTTAAGATGAGCTTCTGTAACATTTCCGTTCCTTTTAAATCATAAATTGTTCAATTCATGATATTTTATTTAAATTTTCGCCTATAGTATGGTATATTGCGAAATAACGATTGCTTTGAATTGGAGTCATTTGCAAGTTCGCAACATGTTTAATATCAACCACTATCGCTAGTTCAAAGCAAAATGTGTTCAGTATGTGTTTTTATCGGTGCCTTGAAGACATCAACAGCAGTCTTCCTGTTCGAATTTTGAAGTGAAAAATCGGGGCATTTAAGGATTCTTTGCTAATAATTCTGTATTTATGTTTTCAAAGTGTACAAAAACGTATAATTCTCTTTCTAATAATATTTGTGTTGGGTAGAACAACGTTCCGTTTGTTTACATTTAACATCCATATATGGACGCACATGATTTAGTGAACGAAAGACAGATCTTTCTGAAATCGCTAGCTTCAGAGAAGTATCCGTTTACTCACTGATCAACGCGAATCGTGCCCACATCAATCAAGCTATCTAAGATTGTCGTCAATTGGTTAAATAAGGGACGGATTTCTCGAAACAAACTTCAGTCAAAAACTGTTTAAATAAAAAAATTCACATATGTTACATACATTATGTAGGGAAATGAACTTACGTTTTATCTTAAGTCTGCACTTTTCGTGAAACAAATGGGAGCCTGGCATCCTAAAATATCGACAAAGCGTAGTTTGCTATGAAGAAAATTAAGAAACAAACATAACCTTTTAAAAGATAGAATATAAACTAGAATTGAATGAATACATTACTGTTACAGGGTTTGGTTTGCTTGAGGCCGGAGCAGTGACCAATAAGAATGAGGTTAACATAATGGTGAAGAACGCCGCTGACGTCATCTTTGGTGGTTTGACGTATTGGGCATTCGGATTTGGTCTCAGCTTCGGACAGGACAAGGGTGCCAATCTGTTTTGTGGTGTGGGGTACTTCTTCGTCGATGCAGACGATGATCAAATGGGAGTTATATTTTCTACATTTGTGTTTCAACTTTCCTTTGCCACAACTGCCACCACAATCGTATCCGGAGCAATGGCGGAAAGAACAAAACTCACGTCATATATCATATTTAGTTGTGTTAATACCGTGGTATATTGTATTCCTGCGCATTGGCTATGGGATGATATTGGCTTTCTGCGCAAACTCGGTGTCATAGATATTGCTGGTTCCGGCGGTGTACACCTTATCGGAGGTAGTTCCGCGTTTGTGGCAGCGGTCATGTTAAAACCAAGATCAGGGCGATATGACCATGGGACCGAATCACTTCCTATGGGAAATCCTGTCAACTCACTGCTTGGAACTTTTATGTTGTGGTTCGTATATTCGCTTTTAATTTTATAGATTATAGATTCACTGTATCTTCCAGGTATAATTTAATCAATCGTTTGTAGTAGGCAATTACATACAGTATACCCAACTTAGTGAAAGAATAATTTTTAGAATTTACTTTTCTAATTTTTTCTATTATCTCACAAAGGTGTCATGCAAACATTGTGAAATCAATAATCCACATTGAGATTATTTTCTTTAATATGTTTCACAATATTCTGGTCTTTTAATCTTGCACTATAAAAATGAAACCACAGTCAAACTTCAATGATTCGAACTCCGATGAATCGAATTTTTCGCTGTATCGATCTTTTTACTTGGTCCCGAATTTCTTCACTAAATAACGTTACTAACAAAACCATGTATGAATGTACACAGTTGGCCATGGTAAAACAGCATCGGCCTAATCCCAACCACGAATAATTCGAAGTCTCGATGTTTCGAAGTTTTTCTGTCGGTCCATTGAACTTCGATACATGGCGGCTTGACTTGTATTTTAAATTCATTAGAATCGTGCTAAAAGAGAATTATTTATGTTCCTTTTCAATGTTTTTGTTCTTGTTCAAGGTGGGGCTGGCTTGGCTTTAACTGTGGCAGCACATTTGGCATATCAGGTGGAAAATGGAAACTGGCTGCCAAGTAAGTAAAGACAGTTTGGACATATACCAATGAATTAGTTTACCATGATTACGTATAAATTATTCCGTCTTGGCATATTTCAGAGTTATTTCCCTTGGGGAAAGGTATCGATTGTGACGTCAATATTTTGTAAGTAAAATTCATACAGTTTTCTTTGAAAATATAACTTTACACTCACAGACACACGGCATTAAAATCAAATATATCCACAAGGACAGATAGCTCTTTAATATGCAAATACAAAATAGGTATCTTCATCACAATATATCCGATTTGTAGGTCACAGAGTGCAGACATAATATTGGTATGACCTAGAAAACAAAAGACATCGACTCCAGATGAAAGTGCGAGTTTTACTACTAGGTGGCCTAAATTGATTGCATGTCATAATACAATCAGTAGAGCCTATTACTTTATGGGGGCTCATAATTAAGTCTAATTTTAAATATAAACCAAACAGATCTTCATTAGTACCTTCGATTTTTCATTTGATGGTTTACTATGATGTTGAAATGGCCATTCCCGACACTTCAGGGAATTCCGGTCTTTCACAATGGCTTCTCGCAACACTGAGTCCTTTATCAATACTTAATAATTTAACCAAGAAGGAAGAGTAATAACAACAGTGTTGTATTTAGCAACTACTGAACTGAAATGGATGATAAATATCCCCTGAGATCAATCACAACGCCTCCAACTTTTGATAAAAAAAACTGTTTTGGCACAAGCGTCTGTATGATAAAGACTATTGACAACAGCGTCTGTATGCCATTGAATATTGACAACAGCGTCTGTATGATATAGACTATTGACAACAGCGTCTGTATGACAAAGACCATTGGCAACAGCATCTGTATGACAAAGACTATTGACAACAGCGTCTGTATGACATAGACTATTGATAACAACGTCTGTATGAAATAGACCAACGTGAAGCATGGTAACAGCATGATGACAAAAGCATAATTACAATTTGATATTCATGAAACTGAGGCTGCATGTGTCTCCGTGGTGATATAATGTTTCATTGTCTGTAAATCAACACTTTACACATAAAGTTTGTTACAACAATCTAGGGCAAGTGTCGTAAAATTTATGTTAATTTACTGTACGTTTTGGGGAGATTAGAATTTGAAATATAAATTACTACACCAAAGTGTCAACATTTGAAACGAGGTTGAAACTTATGGCAAACCAAGTTACTTTTTATTCTTTTATTCCGATATCGGAAATTCATTTCCGATATCGGAATTAGAATTCTCGATATCAGAAATTCAATTCCGATATCGGAAATTCTAATTCTGATATCGGAATTAGAACAAAAATTCTTGATATCAGAAATTCTAATTCTGATATCGGAAATTCTAATTCCGATATTGAAAATTCTAATTCCGATATCGGGAATTAGAAAACAATTTCCGATATGGGAAATTCAATTCCCGATATCGGAAATTCTCTCTACTCATTATTTGCATTGTAGATTATACTTCATTTCCGATATCGGAAATTGAATTCTCGTTATCGGAAATTGAGATACCGATATCGGAAATAGAATTACCCATATCAGAATTTGTTTTCTTATTTCCGATATGGGAATTAGAATTTCCGATATCGAAATTAGAATTTCCGATATCGGAATTAGAATTTCCGATATCAAAAATTAATATGAATTCCCGATATCGGAAATTGATTTCTCGATATCGGAAATTGAATTCCCGATATCGGAAATTAGAATTTCTGATATCGGTAATTAGAATTCCCGATATCGGTAATTGGAATAAAAAGTAACTTGGCTTGCCATAGAAACTGCTATGTGTCTTCAAAAGGTATCTTCATAACCATGTAGTACAATCTATCCGTTACCCATCCCGACACACAAACACGTTTTGTGTCTTTCAATTTCTTTGTGTAGCGTTTTCCCCTATTTTATTTTCGTATTTCATTAGTATCAATACCATTCAAAGTATCCCTTATTGACATTTTATTCTTGACAATACCTTAACCTCTATTTCGGTATCTAATATATTTTAGTGCCCTTAGTGCCATAGTTTGTGTTCTCCTTTTGTTATTTATTGTTACCCGTATTTAGAGTTCTGAGATCATGTAGTGTTCTTTCATGGTTGTACATTTGCTTAAATGATGATGCACCTCAATATTACATTAAGGGGAGAAATGTCATATTCTTACATGTACTATATTTTCCATGCATTTTGAATAATAATCTGTTTTAGAAAGATTTGCTAGAAATTGTAAACGTTTGTAGACGATCACTTTCTTTGGATATGTTTTTAATATCTCTCCTTTATTTGGTTTTTGTAAAATAGGCGATTACATGCAGGGTGACAAAACGTTGACGTCAGTATGTTATATATCCATATTTCCGCGGGCGAAATTTGTTTTGAAATTTTGAAATAGGCTACGGAAAAAGAAAAATTGATGAAAAACTTATCCGTAAAAAAATCCAGAAGTAAAATTTCATGAGATATATAGTGAAATAGGACGTTTCACGACCCGTTTCTCTAATATTGTAAGTTTTAACGTTAATGTTTTGATTTTACAGAAGTGCCATTGTGACACTACTAGGATCAATCGGTGGAGGCGTGGTCGGTATCACTACCAGGTAATGTGTTATTGATTATATATTATGAAATATATATTTATTTATTCTTTTATATAATAATTTAAAAAAAAACCATATTAAATAATTGGTTTGATAAACACGAAATGTTAATACGATGTCAAATCACACATAAAAATGACCCCTCGCGCGCTTTCATCCAGGCCATCGAAAGTAATTTATATAAGTTGTATGGCTTGTTTCGTAATAGATGTAAAATACATTTAGTTTATATAAACATCATGAAATTTAATATTCAAGAGCAAATAAATGACAATAACTTTAATTGAGTTTATTTTATTCTTTTTTTCTTCAATGAATTTACAATTTAGCACAAAATGGAGTAATTATTGTCAATGATAAATATGTTCTTTATACAAACTGTAAAATAACATTTTTTTTTTAAATATTTCGTAATATTATGATTAAATAAAAGATTGGATAATTGGCTCTGATCAGATGACTTATCGATTCCGTTTTCTGTTGACAGCTTCATTACAAGAAAGGGGAAATTTGAAATTGATTACATTGTAAACAGTATTCTCGGAGGCCTAGTGGCGATTACAGGTAACGTTTACAAAGACCTTATAATTACTAGTACCGTCAAACCCTCGTAAACAAGATGGCGGGACCCAAGTTTTTAAGTTTACTTGAAATAACAGTTTGTATATATATAATTTCTGGGTCAATTTGATTATATTTTATTTTAACAAAGAAAATAGATCAAACAATAGAGAGAGTACTTATATTAATTATCTCCAAATTAAAGTGGAATTGACACCAACAAATCACTTCCAAATAAACAGAGTATTTGGATTATTTACATTCGACTTAACAAGAGTCAACTATAATTAACATTAAGTCGACAATCACATAACCGAAATAGTATGATTCTTTCTACATTTTTTTTATTTGTGAGCAAGTACTCTACAACAAAAATCTCAAAAAAGTACTTAAAGCATCACCGACAAAGAATTTTTGTTTGATCAGTACACACTTTATTTCATTGCCAGCCAAAAGGACATCCAGCTGAAAAATGCTCGTTAAACGCAAGACAACATTTTTGTTTTCTAACAATTCAGGTCCAAATTTATGAAGGTGAAACTTGTAAGTAAAACATTCTTGAACCGAAACACTTTCACTTTGATCTTTCAATGTGCCTGGATTATTACATAACATCAAAGGATGAATTGGAAGATCATACTGTAAACATCGGTAGTATTCGCGAATTATTATTTGCCTATTTACAAATTGAAACGTTTCTCGTATGTGTTATTGTGTGGTATACATGCAGGTTTTTAGCAAATATACACAAAACGTTGCGGGTAAGACATCTTTTAAATATATTCCCTTAAAAACACCGATTCCTCTCTTAAATCACACCTTAAGTGAAATATTGTTGAACATGTCTTTTTTCCAGCTGCCTGCGCTATTATCAGACCGTGGGAAGCGCTGATAGCCGGAGCCATTGGCGGATTCATAGCCATCTACACACCAAAACTGATCAACAGGATAAGAGTGGATGATCCTGTGGACGCCGTGTCTATCCATGGTGTTGTCGGAATTTGGGTAAAATGATGATTTTCTCAGGATTACGGGTGATTTTGGGGGTTTTGGTAGTTTAGGAGTGGTTTAATTTTGTTGCAGGGTTATATGTCATAAGAAAGTCATAAGACTTACAAAAACACATTTTATTTTCTTCATGTAAATGTAACTTTTCACTGTTTTTCTAGTTTTAGGAAATGGTTTTGAAAAATAACGCAATACCTATTGTTTTAAAAGAGTAACTGAACCCTAATGTTAATTCCTTATTTCTAGAATACGCCATACATGGTAGCACATTAGAGAAGATATAGAACTGGTTCACTGTGCACATTAGAAATGATATAGAACTGGTTCACTGTGCACATTAGAGATGATATAGAACTGGTTCACTGTGCACATTAGAGATGATATAGAACTGGTTCACTGTGCACATTAAAGATGATATAGAACTGGTTCACTGTCCACATTAGAGACGATATAGAACTGGTTCACTGTGCACATTAGAGATGATATAGAACTGGTTCACTGTGCACATTAGAGATGATATAGAACTAGTTCACTGTGCACATTAGACTGGTTCACTGTGCACATTAGAGATGATATAGAACTAGTTCACTGTGCACATTAGACTGGTTCACTGTGCACATTAGAGATGATATAGAACTGGTTCACTGTGCACATTAGAGATGATATAGAACTGGTTCACTGTGCACATTAGAGATGATATAGAACTGGTTCACTGTGCACATTAGAGATGATATAGAACTGGTTCACTGTGCACATTAGAGATGATATAGAACTGGTTCACTGTGCACATTAGAGATGATATAGAACTGGTTCACTGTGCACATTAGAGATGATATAGAACTGGTTCACTGTGCACATTAGAGATGATATAGAACTGGTTCACTGTGCACATTAGAGATGATATAGAACTGGTTCACTGTGCACAGATGATATAGAACTGGTTCACTGTGCACATTAGAGATGATATAGAACTGGTTCACTGTGCACATTAGAGATGATATAGAACTAGTTCACTGTGCACATTAGAGATGATATAGAACTGGTTCACTGTGCACACTAGAGATGATATTGAACTGGTTCACTGTAGACTGGATAACTAACTATTAACCAACTAATTTCCATAGTGACAAATTTCGCGTGATCTGTATGATTCGTGACGATTTAGTTCAACGAGTTTCGACTTAGAGTGAAAATCATGTTTTATTTGCATCCAAATCTGCGATGATTAATTCTCGCGGTTTCTGCTCACCGCAATAATTCGTTAAATTAAATCGTTCGTAAGACAATTTACTTTACTGTGTATGATGGTGTTAGATATTTGATGTCTTTTAACTTGTAAACTCAGGAGAAGATTAAGATAGGCTATATCTGGTGTCTAAATCTATTGACATTTTAATATTTTCTTGTCAATAAAATATTTGGAAACTGAAAATTTAACCTTGCAAACTTTTCAGGGTTTGTTGGTAGTAGGGATATTCACAGAAAACGATATGCTTGAGAACCTGACGCTCGGACGGAGTGGTGTCATACACGGAGGCGGATTTTACCTGTTAGGTGTACAGGTATTAGCCGCCATTACACTCACGGTCTGGGCAGCTATCTGTACATTTCTTCTTCTCATGGTAAGCTGATTCACAAAGACTGCCAAACAAATAAATTTTCAAAAATAAAATAGATATACTGATAAGCGTGATCATGGGAAAGTGCGTCTTTCAGACGTTGTTCATAATTCTTTCACTGTTTTAGTTTCTAAAAATCATAAAACGTCGACCCTCGATAACTCGATAAAAGTCATCCCAGTATTCGAGTTAATTAAGTTAGCTCGAATGTAGAGTGAACGCTTCGGCCAAGACGAATTGAAATCTTCCGCCAAGGACAATTGTAAACTACAAAATAAACAGGGTCATCGAAATATATAATTTTGAATTAACGAGGTTGAACTGTATAATGAGTCTTATGATATCGCTTGTTAAATATCTCTTATATGGAAAAGTACGTCTCGCAAAAGACATTTTGACATATTCGCCTTTTATACTCTTTGGTAATGTCTGTTTATGGATAAGAGATATTTTTTATCCCATTTGGCATTTATGGTTTCATATTTTCCCTGATTAATTGGCTATGTATGGAATTGCAAGAGACTTAACTTTTCGATTTATTTGCAGCCTATAAAATTGACACTCGGACTCCGCTTATCGGAACACGAGGAGTTCCTTGGTGCGGATTATGTAGAACATAATATAAAGCACAAGGAGACCAACATCATCTTCTCACGCCCATCTACCGCTCGTAACCGCCAAGCAGCCAGCAGACATCGCCTAAATCGCCTAAATAGCATCGTCTGTGATAAGGTATCAACCAGTGGGGCTAGCAGAGCGGTCCTTGAAGCGCAGACGTCCGTTTCAGATGTAATAGCAGTCACTGATTTCACTGATGAAAGCATCGAATACGTCGAAAATACGACAGTTGTGTCAAATAACAGTAAACCCAAACAGCACTGCCCCCGGAACAAACCAAGGATTTCTTTCTTGTGTTGCAAGCAGACAAATCGGAAGTTAGTTATCAATTCATAGCCACATTCAAACGACAAATAATTCCACAAATGCTAAATTTTAAAAGTAGATCGACAGTTTGACCCCTTGTGTCACTCATTCCCTATTTCTTGTTTGCTCAATCGGATATGTGTATTTAAGTTTGGACGTGTACATCATTATTAATTGTGAAACATCTTTTCATGCAATGTTGTGAATTTGTGCATTGTTCTTTTCAATGAAAAGGAAATACTTGTGCGTCAACAAAAAAATGGAAAACAACTTCATCGGCGCTATTCGATTTAATCCTCTTTTCATTTCGATGCAAAAACATAATAAACGCTTTTCTTTATTCGTGAGTATGAAAATTACGGCATATATACCTTTAAAAAGAAAATACACAGGCGTCAATTTATGATATCGGATTCATCAATGAATTCATCAAAATAGCTGTGAATATTACAATTAAATTTTACTTTTGGTGTTTCCCAATCTGAAATCGTCCCGAGAATAACGGCGAAGACTCATTTTAAACGACAAATCTGTCCTAATACTAGTAAATAGAAACAGATGGATACAAAATGAAGTTGGATTTGACGTGTGTTTTCTCGGCTGTTGAGTGCATGTTCAATTTCGATGGGAGATTGAAAGTGTCCGTGGGCTAAAGAAATTCCCTTTTATGGAAGTAATGAATTGCTTACCTGGTTATTCGTCACAACTGAATACGAAAACCATTTTATTCCTACTTCAGTAAATTATTGTAAATACAGTTCACAGGTCTTTGCTGATACGAATATGTTGGTGAGAAAATATGTGTTATGAAGTTCTTACTCCATTAAATTACATACATGTGGATGACAAATATGCTACCATAACCTAAATAACTCATCAATCTTATGCCAAATACTTATGATTATAAAATTATATTTTCAACTATTAAACCTATTAATGTACCATGGTGAACGAAGAGACAACAGTAAAGGCGTCATTATGCATAACTCTATTTAATTCTTTACAATTTTGATTTGTAGACTTCGCTCCAATGTTATTTTCGCAATACATGTTACCTTCAAACAGTAGTAGCATATATCATACATAATTGAATTCGCGTTCTCTCGCAAAATTGTGGGAAAATTTGTATCTGGTGAATATTTAAAGAGGAAAGTGTCGTGGTAAAAATACTTAATATGCATACTTGGCCTCACGTAAATTTCAACATTTGCAATATTGTGATATAATAAATTGATTTGTATATAATATATATATTTACTCAATGAAAACTAACAGTTGATAATGTGTCATGTGGTGAATAATGATGGCCATAAAATAGAAGTATGGATAATATATCGATGGATCTTTAATAAACTATGCATACAACGTGGTACCAATCCATAAAAACGTCAAAGTACAATGTAAAATTATAAACAATGATCTCCCTGTGGATATTTTATGGAATCGGTCATTATATATACTACGTATAATTCACCATAATCATGCACTCATATCGTCTCATATTTTTCATTTTCTGCGTGTTCATGGATGCGCTTGAGTGCACTAATGTTGTTATGTAAGGATATCGATCGATACATTGGTAAACATTGCGTGTATCTACGTTAATGAAGATGTCATTTTTAGAATAAAAAAGATATTTTAAAGTTTACGAGGTTTTCTGATCTATTAATATTCCAGTCATTATGTGACCATGTTAGCAAACATATACAGTCGTCTGGGTGCATTCCATTGCTGTGTACATTTGTATATCGATTCCTTGATATGAATTCATATATTCACGTTGTTTCCCTGTCATTGTAATGTAGCATGGAAATCCATTTTTATCAATATCCCTTTTAGAGTGTTCTGGGTTCTGCCCCTTACCGAGAAACTACCTTATTTCATAAACAGTTCATGAATAAAGATACGGATAAAGGGAGTGGAACGACTGGTTTGCCCTTTGTCAGTATGTTTTGATTGGGTACGATGTGCTTTGGCAATATTTTAGCAAACATAGTACTGTGTATAATTCCACTAACAAGAAAACGCAATAAAAACGAACATACAAATGTACTGCTGTCTCTCAAAACATACTACATACTCGCATATGCAACAAATTACATACATGAGTGACTGAACTAAAATGACGTCTTAGCTAGTTAGTAGCTACTGTTGTAGCGGAAAAGTTATCACCTTCTGGAAAAGTCAGTCGGAAGGTGATATCTTTTCCGTTACAACAGTATCTAGCTAGCTAGCTGACTAGCTGTTCTCTCTGGTAATGCATAGGTAAAAGGTGTTGATGTTCCCTAGGTTCCCTGTCATTTAAAAGTGAAACTAAGTTGTACGTACAAGGTATTATCTTGTACGTACAAGATACTAAGTTGTACGTACAAGATACTAAGTTGTACGTACAAGATACTATCTTGTACGTACAAGATACTAACTTGTACGTACAAGATACTAAGTTGTACGTACAAGATGCTGGGTTGTACGTACAAGATACTAACTTGTACGTACAAGATACTAACTTGTACGTACAAGATACTAACTTGTACGTACAAGATAATAACTTGTACGTACAAGATAAATAAAAGTTTGTAGTGGCCCTAATATGCCGCCGTAAGATTGAGCACAAGTTATACAACTTATATAAAGCCCGTTCCCAAAAATAATAAAACATTCAAATTACAAAGACAAGATGGCATTTACAAGAAAAGATATACATAATATGTAAAGTTGTATTTGAGACAGAGAGAGAGGGAGACAGTGAGAGAAGAGCGAGAAAGAGAGAGGTGGGGGATGGAGAGAGCTATTTTATAACCAGTATGCTCCTCAAGGTGTTGGTTTCAACTTGTATTATACTATTATTTTAAAATCTAAAATCTACCCCTCCGATAAAGACGACAGAAGTTCTAAACCACTTTTCTTAACTTTCGACTTCTCAATGTTCATATCATCCTGTCTTCGGTTTGTCTTTCTCCTGGTCACTCTAGGCTTTCTTTGAATATTCGTTTCTCTTTTGTCGTCAGTATCGGAGGGTTATACAAATATAATTTAAGTGTAAATACAAAACCAGTAAGATGTTGGGAGTAAAGCATATATGGAAATATTTGATAATAATAGAAGGACGAAGTTAAAATCTATGAGTATCTTTGATATATTGCTGAGTGTGCATGAAGATTAATTCGTTTTCTTGTTTACTTAAGTTCATATTTCCAAAAAGTAATAAATTGACAGAGAGTGGAATAAATGAGTTTAGCTGTCAAAAAAAAAAAAAAAAAAAAAAAAAAAAGAAAGAAACATCGTTAAATTTGAAAGCTTCAATTTCGTCTGTGTATTGCTTATTTTCTATTTGTAAATATTTTGATTTATTTTTGTAACTTTTTTCCTGATAGATTTTTATCCAACAATACATTTCCTCATCCTTACTTACTCATCTCTTTATTGGTATAATTCATGAGATTGCGATAGTAAATGAAAATTAATTTACAATCCCTATATAAATATTTTTTCTCATCAGTCATTAACATCTCCATCATCATTCATCATCATTCATCATCATCATCATCATCGTCATCATCATCATCATCATCATCATCATCATCATCATCATTCATCATCATCATCATCATCATCATCATTATTCATCATCATCATCATCATCATCATCATCATCATCATCATCATCATCATCATCATCATCATCATCATCATTCATCATCAATCATCATCATCATCAATCATCATCATCATTATTCATCATCATCAATCATCATCACATCATCATCATCATCATCATCACCAATCATCATCATCATCATCATCATCATCAATCATCATCATCATCATCCTCGTGCGGTGTATATACTCAATTTTCATTCTCTTCTTCATGACTTTCCGTATTTACTTACAGTGACGTTGATCGAAATTATCAATGTCACTATAAAGAAAGTTTTTAAGACGATATTCTCATTTTGAAATATTTATTCCAAATATCGATATACCTACATAACTTCAAAGACCAAAGACCGTGATCGAAAAATATAAATATCGATATACCTACATAACTTCAAAGACCAAAGACCCTATGATCGAAAAATATAAATATCGATATACCTACATAACTTCAAAGACCAAAGACCCTATGATCGAAAAATATATATTGACGACAGGAAATGTTAGGTTATCTCACGTGAAGGTAATACCATGACGTAAACCTATTAAGTAACCAGGTTAGTTTAAAGTCAAGATTGACTGCTTTGTACCAGATGTCCCGGGCACCTAGCAGTACCGAAACCAAAAATCAATATTACAGGTATCGATTATGTTTTAATGACTTTTAAGTGCATAATGCATAGCCCCTGTGCACATAGGTTTGACTGCCAGTACATCCTATTTCAAGTCTAATCCCAGCATAGCACGGATATGCTATATTGTTGTAAAATGCCAGAGCTTGAATACAAAATCACAATTTTCTTCCAAAAAGTCTTTGAAATAACGTTTGATACTGTACTGATACAATACTGTAAACAATATTAGTTTCGTGGATAAAATATTTTCCGTCTTCGTCATTATGATTATATTGGCGAATACACAAATTCGCGATCATGGGTCCTTAATGACCATCGTGAATAATATATATACATTTAAACAATTAATCGCGAAACTTTGAATTCGCGGTCTAGCTATTTCGCGAAAACAATGAGGTTTACAGAATCTCAACAGAAAATGTGTTTCGCTTAAAGTAATGTCGGTTAGATGACATGACCAATTGTAGGACTTTTATTTAAGCATTGATGTCACTATTTTTAACTTCATCGGGATATGTTTGTAAACTGTGCGATTCCGTGTAGCGGATTCTCACAAAAGTTTGCAAACAAAAGTTATTTCATAACCCGATGAAGTTAAATGATAGTGACATCAATGCTTATATTTAATTTTTCAGACTACTTGATAACATAAGATACGCTTAAACGTACGATTCCATTGATTTTCCAATGGATTATTTTTTTCTAAATCAATACGCAACAACGACGTCTCTAATGTGACGTCATGATAACGTCGGATTTTTTCTTCATCATAGAATATGAAGAAAAATAATCTGCCAATCACAAGGTTGGATCTAGTATGAAAACAAATAAAATTAATTATTGATTAATAACCTAAGGATTTCTTATCCCACATCTGATTCAACACAACATACCAAACTATGATTATTCATTTACATGTATTCAAGATAGATCGATAGGTAGACAGACTATTGTGTTACTGGAAATTAAGACTGCATGAACTTAAAGAAGAAGTTTCCCACGACTAAAAGAGTAATTAAGTCGGGCTTTCTGATCGGGATCTCGAATTGAAGTAGATATTCATAAAACTTAGATGAGGTTTTGTCTGGTGCTTTTTCTTCGTCATGACTTATTTCACAGTTTATGGGCCTACTGGTATCATTTTACGATTCTGTTTTGTTGCTTATGACTTAAATCATCGTAAATAAAACCGATGGTTGTACGAGGTCACGGGTATTATTACCCCCCCCCCCCCCAAATCTAGACTTGTAGTATCGTGGGAATACTGCTGCGGATAGATACCTATTGGCCATCTTCTATCTATTTCTACAGCAACAATGTAGACACTTTCAAAATCTTAGGACCATTTATAATCTTTCCTGCTATTTTTACTCGGGCATCATCTGTTACCTGTATTGCCCAGGAAATACCATTTACATTATCTCACGAAAAGTCTGAAACTCGACATCCTTATAAGTTTAAAGCAATGTTTCTTTCTGTGGGATTCATTTTTGTGGCGATTCTAGAAGATCTTTTCATGTTCATTATCAATGTCGTTGTATCATAGGTATTTAGCAGGCTGGTGAGTCAAAGACTCATTATAATAGTATATTTACAGTTTGCACTGACATGGACTCAATAACCATGATTTCTAGTATTATCATTATCAGTGTATAATGATAACACAACACGCGCGGCGATTCTATTATTACGGGAATAGTACTAGTCGATGACGTAGCAACATGGGGTCATGACCCGACTGTTGGTGAGTTGGTGAGAACATTTGTTGACGATGACAGGAGAGAAAAACATATGGGTATTTCAATAAAAAACAAGAGATCCCAGAGGGATCTTGGCGCCCACCAAAGAATGATCTATGTCTGACAAACGAAAGAGGGATCTTTTCTCTGCTTTACAAACTTTCACTACATATTACTACATTTGGAAAAAGATCCTTTAAGTACTTTCTGAGATACATAACAGTAACAAACTTCAATTATCAAAATCCATGATGGCTACCTGTCGGCCATCTTTTTGACGATCAGTCCGAAAATACAATATGCACAACTAAGGTCCTAGTGGAACTTACATATAAAATTTTAAACATATCACTTCAGTACTTTCTGAGAAATAGTGGTAACAATCTTCAACTATCCAAATTCAAGATGGAAGCCTGTCGGCCATCTTGTTCATCGATCGGTACCAAAATGCAATATGCATAACCAGGGACCTAGGGGAACCTGCACATAAAATTTGAGACAACTCCCTTCAGTACTTTTTGAGAAATAGCAGTAACAAACTTCAATTGTCAAAATCCAAGATGGCGGCCTGTCGGCCATATTATTGAGCAAACAAAATGCAATATGCACAACTAGGGCCTTAGGGGAACCTACATGTGAAATTTGAGAAGAATCCCTTCAAGACTTTCTGAGAAATAGCGGTAACAATCTTTAACTATTAAAATCCAAGATGGCGGCCTGTCGGCCATCTTGTTGACCGATCGGTCTGAAAATACGATATGCACAACTAGACCCCTAGGGGAACCTGCACATGCAATTTGACACAGATCCCTTCAGTACTTTTTGAGAAATAGCGGTAACAAACTTTAATTGTCAAAATCCAATATGGCGTCCTGTCGGCCATCTTGTTCACCGATCGGTACCAAAATTCAATATGCATAACTAACTAGAGCCCTAAGGGAACCTACATGTGAAATTTGAAAAGAATCCCTTCAGCACTTTCTGAGAAATAGCGGTAACAAACTTTAACAATCAAAATCCAAGATGGCGGCCTGTCGGCCACCTTGTTCACCGATTGGTCCCAAAATGTAATATGCACAACTAGACCCCTAGGGGAACCTGCACATGCAATTTGACACAGATCCCTTCAGTACTTTTTGAGAAATAGCGGTAACAAACTTTAATTGTCAAAATCCAATATGGCGTCATGTCGTCCATCTTGTTCACCGATCGGTACCAAAATTCAATATGCATAATTAACTAGAGCCCTAAGGGAACCTACATGTGAAATTTGAAAAGAATCCCTTCAGCACTTTCTGAGAAATAGCGGTAACAAACTTTAACAATCAAAATCCAAGATGGCGGCCTGTCGGCCATCTTGTTCACCGATTGGTCCCAAAATGTAATATGCACAACTAGACCCCTAGGGGAACCTGCACATGCAATTTGACACAGATCTCTTTAGTACTTTTCGAGAAATAGCGGTAACAAACTTCAATTGTCAAAATCCAAGATGGCGGCCTTGTCGGCCATCTTGTTGACAGATTGGTCCCAAAATAAAATATGCACAACTAGACCCCTAGGGGAACCTACATGTGAAATTTGAAAAAAATCCCTTCGGCACTTTCTGAAAAATAGCGGTTACAAACTTTAACAATCAAAATCCAAGATGGCGGCCTGTCGGCCATCTTGTTGACTGATTAGTCCCAAAATACAATATGCACAACTAGACCCCTAGGGGAACCTACATGTGAAATTTTAAAAAGATCCCTTCAGTACTTTCTGAGAAATAGCGGTAACAAAAATTGTTAACGGACGGACGGAAGGATGGAAGGACGGACGGAAGGACGGAGGACGGACCACGGACAAAAAACTATTTGAATAGCCCACCATATCAGATGGTGGGCTAAAAATTGCATATGCCGCAAGAATAAATGATATTCATTTACGTGAAAAACTGTAAATATAAGGAATATATCTTTATTTTTGTTGATGTTATGAGGGTATAATGATAATGGAGCCCGTGTTAATTTTATGTAACCCAGCTTCGCCGGGGTTACATAATTTACATGTGCTCCATTATCATTATGAAATATATTCCTTAAATATTAGTCTATAGTGGGTCTTTGACTTATCAACGTGTTAAATATATATAGTTATACTTATCAAAAGGTAGCCTGGTTTATTGTGGAACTTTCCCATTCATATGAATACCGCATAAACGGTACTAATAAGCCCCTAGGATGTAGTTATCTTACGCAGGTGATGTCAAGATCCATATGCAGTACTAAACATCATTCTCAAGCAATACAATGGTTGAAAAATATTAGTTTTCAGCTAAAATAGAACAAATACTTAACTAAGTCACAGTGACTGTGAACTTCACAAACCCAATATGTACATGCAAAAACTTCAAAAAATATCATCTCTATTCTGATATTTAGTTAAACAGGACAATGAAAATGTGATCATTGAGTATTTATTGAAGAGTAACAAAAAAAAGAGGCGGTTTATTGACGGATTCAAGACTTCATAAAAAGGAAGGGGGTTTTTCAAACAGGAAACAACTTGCATTTTCAGCAACCAAAACAATGAAATACACAAACACAAGCTGAGAACTAGCTCTGTTTATTGGATGTGTATATGAGATGGAATATGAAAGCGTTACTGAACCAAGGTAGGAGGTGCTGGTCACAGACACGCCTGAGTGGACTCCTGAACGGGTTTATAGAGGGTGTGGAAGTATCCAGACCACACCCCTCCCTCACCACCTTCCGACCCAGATCGGCACTGTAGTGGCAGTAGTCGGTGAAGTATGTCGGCGTGCGGTCAGCCTGAAACAGGCAACATAGAAGCCAAATTATAAAAAATTGAAAATCCTCCACCCCTAAAATCTGAAATGGACTATTCAAGCCTTTGATCTAGAAGAACTTAAATATGTCTTCAGGGGTGAGTGGATTAAAGATGGTGCAGAAGACTTCGGCTAACTCGCTGTGTATTCTGTTGTCAGTTTTCTTTTAAATACAAGAACTGAATTAGAGTAGGACATTTTTGCATTACTAGCAATGTTCAATATCTTATTAAGGAATGACTCGCTACGCGTGCGATTGTGTACTCAGGTATACAAACAAGTATTAAAACAAGTAAAAAAGGTATGAAAATCGTAACCATCTCGGTCAATAAGAAAGGAGGCTGGCTACTTATTGACTTGCCTTCGTATCGGTACAGACACCACAACTCTTCGGAGTAATTAATTAAAAATACAGTAAACACATGAAAAAGCTCTTAAATACAACTGAACTCCAAGCACATAAAAGATAATAATGTAGAAAACATGTATATCTATTAACAAATGATCCTGTGTGTAACCTTCTATAAAAGTACCAAAAGCACCACACACTTTCAATTTACATCTTCATGCATCAATGCCGAAATAAGGTTTATGTAATGAAAGCAAAATTTCCCAGGGTAATAATAAAGGAATGGCTATAAAAATTTGGTAAAAGAACCACAGCCTCGTTTTCAAAGCACTTTAACGATAACCAGTCTCTAAATTCTGGAAAGCTATCCCAATTACCACACAGGGTGCTTGAAATTGAGAAAATTGACAAGAGGCGCTTCATGCGACTGAATTTAGACCTTTCAAATCAAAAGAAATAAAAAGAAACTACATGTATATGATATTCATATTTCCAATTTCCAAAATTGAATGGCAGCTCATGGGACCAAATTTACACATTTCAAAAAGAAACAAAAAATTGCTTTAAATTTGAATTCTAATTTTCAGTTTTGCATTTAATAAAATAAAAATTTCAATTGAAGGGAAGTGGACTTTATATCTGGAAAAGGAGATGGGAATATGTTTAGGGACTTCAGTACTTGTTTAAGTATGACAACTTTACTGAATCTAGAATGATGTTTTTATTGTAATAGGTTGTTTACTCGTTTAGGTATATGACATTTTGATGCTCACTCCCATTTACATACTAATTAACTAATAACAACTTTAAATGAGGCCTTCGGCACAGATCAAAGAATTTAATTGACATTTGGGTAACAGGCCATCATAAAATATATACATCGTGTGACTGAGGTAGGGTTCATTGAGTACAACATTAATACAATAGGTGTACCTACATAGGAATCCTCCCAGACATTACTATGTTGATACCGTGTAGGATTCTCTACATTTCAGACACTTGACGAGCCTCATGTTTGACAATGTTAAGAATCTTAATAATCTTACCCCTTGAATTGACAGTCTCATGGATATAGGATTGACAGAATTTCTGTTGTGTTACACTCTATTCACAGTCATGGTCATATACAGACAAACCAGGATCACGAAACAGACTTAAGTCTAAAACAATCTTAAATTTAGACTTAGCCAATCACAAATGACGTTACAAAACATTACGTCATATCTGATTGGCTAAGCTAAAACTTAATTCTAAGACTATTTCATGATCCTGGAGGTTTAGCCTAGAGTGCCTGGAGAGGAATCACCAATCTCTTATGGTATAAAACAGGCAACTACTCCATGTGAGCTGAGAATTCGCAACCTAAGTGGTGTAATGGTAAAACATTTACGGAACATCTTACTCTCTCAGCCACTGTAACTCTTAAAGTGAACGATTTTATTACCAGTCTCAACCTAAAGGGGTGATCGATTCTATTAGCCTCAACCCAAAGGGGGTGATCGATTCTATTAGCCTCAACCTAAAGAGGGTGATCGATTCTATTAGCCTCAACCCAAAGGGGGTGATCGATTCTATTAGCCTTAACCCAAAGGGGGTGATCGATTCTATTAGCCTCAACCCAAAGAGGGTAACGATTCTAATAGCTTCGACCTAAAACAAATTAAAAAAGTTATTAGCCTAAACTTAAAGGGGGTGAACGATTCTATAAGCTCAACCTAAAAGAGATTAAAAATGCTATTAGCATCAACCTAATAGGGATGAACGATTCTATAAGCTCAACCTAAAGGGGGTAAAAATTCGATTAGCCTCAATCTAAAGGGGATGAACGATTCTATGTCTCAACCTAAAAGAGATTAAAAATGCTATTAGCATCAACCTAATAGGGATGAACGATTCTATAAGCTCAACCTAAAGGGGGTAAAAATGCTATCAGCCTCAATCTAAAGGGGATGAAAGATTCTATTAACATCAAACTACACAGGGTGAACGACTCTATTAGCCTCAACCTAAAGTGGTTAAAATGCTATTAGCATCAACTGTACTAAAATGTGCGATTCTATTAGCCTCAACCTAAAGGGGTAAACAATTATATTTATAGATAAATGGGCATTTTTTTTATTAGTCTCAACACAAATGGTGTCTGCCCAAAGGGAGATGAAATATTCTATAGTCTCAACCCAAATGTGAGCTGAAAGATTCTATGTGTATTATTTTTGGCCCAAACGAGGTGAAAGATTCTATAAATCCCATTCAAAAAAGGATGAAAAATTTTATTAGCCATATAAGCTGAATTTTATAGTGCCTTCAATAAGAAGGGCATGCCATGTGCAATCAAGCATAATGTACAAATGTATTAGTGCTGCGTCAAAGGCAAAATTACCTTGTTGTAATCTGTTAAACTATTAATATTTCATAACGTTTCCAAACAAAGTACTCACTATATCTGCATGCTCATAAAAGACTTAAATAAATCATTCGAGTCATTGCTTTTACAAGTTTCTTTTTTACTTCAGAACAAAGCTATAAGGCATGAAACAACCAGGTTTTCTGCATGCTCATAAAAGACTTGAATAATTCATTCAAGTTATTGCATTTACAAAATTGTTTTTGACTTCAGAAGACAAAGCTATTAGACATGAAACAATAAGGTATATGTCTCAGTATAGACCCTCCCCGCCTTATACTGAAGAATTGAATGTAATATAATATGATTTATATGTACCGGTATACAGCAAAGCTTTCTAAGACGAATCTGCTTGAATTATCTTTATACAAAGTGATTTCATGATCCCATCAAGTAAATATTTGCTCTATAATAATTTTTCCAGACTTTGGCTCTGAAAGTGCTGGTTGTAGCCTTGTTTTAAGTGAAATGTGGGGCCACAAAAGAATATTTATAGTAAATCAAATAAGATCAAATAAGTATACTAAAACTGATTGTTAATAATGGGAAATCTGTCGAAGTAGACATTGTTGCTGACTTAGGAATTAGTGAGTAAGTTTAATAACTACACTGATTTGAGGTTCAATTAGCTTATGCCTTTAATCAACTTATTACTATATAATATAGTTTCACAATCTCTATAGGAAACAACCAACTAAATGCAAAAAGACCTTCGAAATGGCCCCTGTGTATACAAGATTGAGCCCAGGAAGGAAATTTAACCCGGCCGCTGATTGGCCCGCGGCTTATTATGAATTTCAAAAGTAAAAATGTTTTCTGATAGGTAATTATTCCTAGATAACCATGATATGAATTTGGAAATATAGATTGAGATTTAGGTTCAAAATATCAATTTTGATAATGAACAGGTAAAAACATTAGAATTTCAGGATTTTTTACTGCAAAATGCGCCTGATTTCAATATAGCTACCCTGGTTGGAGTTTGAGCAGAAGGACCCACACTTTTTGCTATCTAGTGTTATATGAGAACCTAGACTTTAATTATAGAACACAATAGCTAACTACATATGTAATATTCCTTTGTTTTAATAATACATCACAAAACTTTAACAAACTTTAACACTGTGGTCTATGTAAATTTAGTTCATTGTTCTCTATAGCAAATTTCTGCTATAACAAATAATTTCTCCTGGTCCCATGGGATTTGTTATAACAAAGTTTTACTGAAGAAACATATGTGCATTACACTAACAAGTACACCTTGAAAACATCACAATAAGAAGAGAAGCTCCTGCACCAGGTTCCAAATAGTATATTCTGGTTTTAACCTTAAAGGTAGCTAGGCGATCTTCAGGGCGCAGATAACATGGTGTACAAGTAGTAGAGAATGCTGAATAAAATATTGATATCTGGTTAGTGGAACCATATAAATTTTGAAACAGGTATTACTCAGATTGCATGAATTACTAAGAAACAGTCTTTGTGATCTCCAGCTACAGTAGCCTGGAGGTACAGGCACTGTATCATTTGTGAGATTAATAATAGGGGACCCATTAATGGAATATTTTATCAGGTTTTAATCAATATGTGAGCATGAACAGAAATGGTGAAATTCCCAATACCCAGAAGGATGCTCAGGATTAGGCTGCGTATATGAATCTAATTATTATTAGATACTGATAAACTCAATGAAGTTTGAATTATTAACGCTGACCAATTTTAATAAAGGATGCCCTTAGATATAATTATCCTATCGAATCTGGATTAATTTGGTCAATCATTTTAATTAAAAAAGATCAATCTTATTGCCAAATTTTATCATGATTAAAAGCTGCATCAGCTAAACTTTATCATGATTTTCATTTATCCAGTGGCAAGATTTTAAATTTTGTAACAAATAAAAAAGGGTGATAACTCTGTAATGTAGAAAGTCAGTCTAGTTTTGCAAACTTTATTAATAAAAGGTTGTGTGTACACAGAGTCTAGTTAAAAGGACTATATATGGTTTGGGCCCTTTTTGGCCCCCCAAATTCGTCAAATTTTCAAAACTGTTATTTGGTATTTAAATTGTTGTAGTTAACATATATAGTATATCTCTAATTTTGCAGCTTCAGTTGCCATGGTAACCACTCGAAATCTGCATAAATTAGGAAACTGGAAATTTTAACAATATTGGCCTTTTTTTTTTATAGGTTTTTGATATAGAAACCACAGAGTGCATCCTTGACCAAACTTTATATTTCTCCTAAAGATGTGTAGGAAGTGCAAACATATTCTCAGTAAATATTAAGTTAAAACTACATCTACAAAATTAGAAAACAGTCATAATAGTTGATGCAGGGATATACTAAATAACTAAAATACAACAAATTCATCACTAAATAACAGGTTTAAAAAATTTAATGGATTTGGGGACCAAAAAGTACCCAAACCATACAAGGTCGTTTATTTAGTTTCTATACAGGTTTCTTGTTCACAAGTTTAAAGTGGAACAAATATTTATCTAATCAAGAGCAAAAATGACATCCAAAGCAGTACTGATTTAAAACTTTGTAAAATATTTCATCAAAATGCATTAGGATTTCTCAAGTTTAATCATAGAATGTTTTTTGGTCCTGTGGCAATACTGTCTGTGAATTAAAAATCAAATCAATGTATTTTTCTGAACTCACTTAAAATCATATTCGTACGTTAAATAAAATTACCTGGCTATATTCCATACTTGGATTATTGTGTTCACAAGGTCCAATACAAATAAAGTATAAAGAGCAATAACTCTTTTAAAACATTACAATCAGTGATATTAGCCACATCTTAACCTGGTAAGCCTGGTGTAGACTCATGACTGACTCATGTAAGATCCTATGAGTAAACTTTTCCGAAGCAACTACAAGATAACTCTGTGAAGTAATGGGAAATAATCTAATGCTACGGTACCTTAAGCTTGAGAATGGTATCTTTCCATGATGGATAGGCTGCAAGTCCAGCATTAAAACCTGAAATTTGTAAAATCATATCGAATTCAACAAAGTGATTTTCTATTTGAGTCTTAAAATCAGATTAGAATTAAAAGACAAATTATATCAACTGGTACTGTCTGTAGCACATCAACACCAACAGAAATTTGGAGAAGGTTGAACATGAGAAAGTATTTTTTGTTGTTTTATCAATAGTTCCTTTTATATTGTAATTATGTCACATGTTCATTTTGATGCTCTTCTATCATACTGAAAAAAATGAAAACTAATAATTAGTTCTAAAAATAAAACAATTATCCAATTTTGATATTGTTTAGACTCCATAATTTATCACTTAGCAATAAACAAATTCTAGGGTTAATAAATCCTACTGTTAACCTAATCCTAGGTCAAAAATTGTTGATGTACCTAATTATGTTACGATAATCTCATAAAATTAAAACTTCAATGAAATAGTTTTTAAGCATTAAAATAGGTTCTAGGACCTAAAGGTTATGTCTTTATTCCAAATAATTGTGGTTTGACTTTACTTACCAACAACAAGGTCTGGTTGCCAGCGATGTGAGTAGTTGTGATACAGACGTCTGTAAACCTTGACCTTCACTCTTCCAATGACCTTCACACATCTGTCAACAACCTTACTGATATTCTTCCCAAACATGTTGATGACAAAGTCATGGCCAGGCAATAGATGGCTTAGTTCCTGAAAATCGCAAAATATTCACAGTTTTAAAAATCAGTATATACCACTATGCCCGCATGTGAAGAATATGTGTTTGTAAAAAAGACAATTTAAACTTGGCATCCACTCCTGTGTTTAGAGAACACCTGTGTTAAAGTTAAAGATGCTCCATCGCCGACAGAGCATAAACGATACCCATCATTTGAACAATAACTGATGTATGTGTACGAATGTCTAATTAGACAAAAATTCAAATAAAATGATTGATTTTGCTTGTGGCGAATGTACAATCACTACCTAATTCCACATAGGGCATAATGCCATAGAATTTTTTCGGGACACAATAAATTATTTTTAACACATATTTTTATCTTCAATTAAAATAAGTATAGCTCAAACTTTTCAATTGTGGTAATGGCGTAAAGTGAGTGACTTGTGCAATTAAAGAAAAATACTAAATCGTCTGCTTTTGGTTTTGAAAGAAAAAACACTGCCACTAGTTGACACAGCTGTTCAGACATATAAACATAGACCTCATCTGTCATGAGTCCTTATCAAGATCATCTACACTAAAAGACCATTTCTATTTTCAACAAACTGGTTTTAACAACTATTAATGCTAAATGTTTGAACACAAGTCATGTACATTGGACCCTCCATAATATGAACACATCTCCTGCCCAAACTGTCGGGATTATGAATTTTCTGGACTGCCCACATTTCTTCTATAAATAGTCAATAATTCTGTCATTTCTGTCTGGATTGGAAGTTTTCCTCCAATGAGAGTAGTTTGGTTAAACTTACCTGAAACACTGGATACAAGTCTACCTCTTGTTCCACTCCCAGAATGTCTAAAATGATAGGTCTGTCCTTAGTCATTTTACAACCATCTAAGACAGGAAAACAACACGAAAAGTTCAAAACTACAAATCTCCACTGGCATAAGATATATGAATATTCAATATATACGACACTTAGATAATAATATATAATTGATAAATATGTACACAAAACCACAAGCCTGCACTGGCATAAAGTGTAAGAATATTCAGTGAACATTTATCATTTAAATAAATCAATTCTTATCTGAAAATATAATACATTTGAAAACTATTGAAAACTCCTTTGTAGTCATTATTAACACATTATACAGATAGAAATACCATCTTTGAATATCTTAATTATTTTTTTTTTACATATATTCATGAAAAAACTTACAGAAAATATTTATAGAGTAATGCTTACAATCTTTGGAAAAGCAGTTTGTCAGAATAAAGTACAGAGTTAACGGCCACTGGAGAAGTGCTGCGACAGGAGAATCTGGACTAAGTCCTCGATATCTGTAGTAGGACACCCAATTATTGAGCGGCGCATTAGAACATGGATTTAAAAAGTTATTCTGTAGTTTGTCGATTTTGGGGCCAGAATGTTCAGTTTGATTTAACTCTGTAGCAGGATTCTGTGAACAGGTTTTATCATCGTCTCTAGACACTATATTCAATACTGTTGTTTGCTCCTCTATGAACCTCAATGGATTCTTATAATTCTTGAAGAAGCCAGAACCTAAAATGAAGTTATAGATCCATGAGCAAAATCCCCAAAAAAATATTGAAAAAGAAGAGAACAAATCTCTTTTAGAGTTTCTGCTGTTGAGAATATAATCCTAATGATATAACTTGTATATTCAATATCATGGCTATTATGAATTAAACAGAAAATCCTCAAGAACCATTTTCATGGTAACCTTGTTTCAGTGTTTAGGAATTGTACATTCTCAAATTAATAAAGTTAAGTACAATTAATTGTTTCCTCCACCAGAAAAATAAGTTACACATTGATCTAGCTAGAAATATTCTATATTTACACATTAATACAGTTATCTACTCTTGAGAGGAAGAATTGGTTGTTGCATCATTAATTTGGATGCAAAAATTATAGCATTATTGTAATAATCGATACATGTACCAAACCATGAGAGGACTTACACAGGCATTACTTGTTGTTCAATTTATTATTGAAATAAAATGTTATTAACAAGAGATCCCAGAGGGATCTTGGCGCCCACCAAAGAAAGATCTATGTCTGACAATGGAAAGAGGGATCTTTTCCCTGCTTTTCAAACTTTTTCAAACACATGACATATAAAATTTGAGACAGATCGCTATAGTACTTTCTAAGAAATAGTGGTAACAAACTTCAACAATGAAATCTAAGATGGCGGCCGGTTGGCCATCTTGTTTACCGATCAGTCCCGAAAGGCATTATGCATCAGTCCTAAAAGGTACTATGCACAACTAGGGTACAAGGGGAACCTACACATAAAATTTGAGAAAGATCCCTTCAGTACTTTCTGAGAAATAGCGGTAACAAACTTTAACAATCAAAATCCAATATGGCCGTCGGTCGGCCATCTTGTTTACCGATCGGGTCCCAATTAACAATATGCACAACTAGGGTCCTTGGGGAACCTTCATATGAAATTTGTAAACGATACCTTCAGTACTTTTTGAGAAATAGCGGTAACAAACTTTAACTATCAAAATCCAAGACATCTTGTTGACTGATCGGTTCCAAAATGCAATATGCACAACTAGGGCCCTAGGGGAACCTATATATGAAATTTGAGAAAGATCCCTTCAGTACTTTTTGAGTAATAGCGGTAACAAACTTTAACTGTCAAAATCCAAGATGGCCACCTGTCGGCCATCTTGTTCACCGATCGGTCCCAAAATGTAATATGCACAACTAGGGTCCTAGGGGAACCTGTATATGAAATTTGAGAAAGGTCCCTTCAGTACTTTTTGAGAAATAGCGGTAACAAACTTTAACTATCAAAATCCAAGATGGCCACCTGTCGGCCATCTTGTTGACCGATCGGTCCCAAAATGCAATATGCACAACAAGGGTCCTAGGGGAACCTACATATGAAATTTGAGAAAGATCCCTTCAGTACTTTCTGAGAAATAGCGGTAACAAACTTTAACTATCAAAATCCAAGATGGCCGCCTGTCGGCCATCTTGTTGACCGATCGGTCCCAAAATGCATTATGCACAACTAGGGCCCTAGGGGAATCTATATATGAAATTTGAGAAAGATCCCTGCAGTACTTTTTGAGAAATAGTGGTAACAAACTTTAACTATCAAAATCCAAGATGGCTGCCTGTCGGCCATCTTGTTGACCGATCAGTCCCAAAATGCAATATGCACAACTATGGCCCTAGGGGAACCTATATATGAAATTTGAGAAAGATCCCTGCAGTACTTTTTGAGAAATAGCGGTAACAAACTTTAACTATCAAAATCCAAGATGGCTGCCTGTCGGCCATCTTGTTGACCGATCAGTCCCAAAATGCAATATGCACAACTAGGGCCCTAGGGGAACCTATATATGAAATTTGAGAAAGATCCCTTCAGCACTTCTTGAGAAATAGCGGTAACAAACTTTAACTATCAAAATCCAAGATGGCCGCCTGTCGGCCATCTTGTTGACCGATCGGTCCCAAAATGCATTATGCACAACTAGAGTCCTAGGGAAACCTACATATGAGTTTGAGAAAGATCCCTTCAGCACTTTCTGAGAATTAGCGGTAACAAGAATTGTTAACGGACGGACGGAAGGACGGACAGACGGACCACGGACGAAAGGCGATTTGAATAGCCCACCATCTGATGATGGTGGGCTAAAAATACCAATACACAGGGGCAGATAACTCCCTAATAGTAATAGTCCTTTACCGTGTGCATTGGAGACTGACTGGCCTGAAGTAAGTGGACACACCCACTCCCACAAATCCTGTCCATATAACCCAAGATTCTGTAGGAACAATTCCAACTGTGGGACACCGAAGTCAGGATGAGTTGTCTCTAACAGAGAGAGAATTGAAAGATATAGAAGCCACAAGTTAAAACAACGTATTATACCCTGCACACAGCTGTTGCTATGACAGCAGAAACAGAATACATATCAAGGAAACAGTAATTTTGTGTTTTCGGATGTTGAGTAGAAGGGCTTTGAAGTTGAAGCCCGGAAAATAAAGGGAACAATAGTTTTGTGTGTTTTTTGACAAGATTTCCGTGGTAACAGAAAATATAGCAAAAATGAACTGATTCCTCGACAGCAAAACGCACAACTGGCACTAACCTTATATTATTATATGATGCAGATGTTTCATGCTTTTTCAGTCAACAGACGAAACTGTTTTCCCAAGGTGTTGGGACCAACCTGATGAACTGTTTTACCGCGGCCGGAGACCGAGGGAAATAGTTTATAGGGTTGGTCCAAACACCGAGAGGAAAGAGTTTTGACTGTTGACTGAAAAGGCATGAAACAACTGTTTTGTTACCTGAACCACAATCTTAAATATTACAGCTTAATTCTGGCGAGAAAGACTTTCGCAGAAAGAATACTGGTATTTTGGTTGATCTGGCACGCCAGTGTTTATGATGTCAACAATTAATTATGACGTCAACAATAAAGCACATGTAAAGGATCCGCACCAATCAACAGTCAAACTATTGACCGGTCAATAGTCAAAATTACTTTATTTATATTTATATAGAGAGTCAGGTAACAAACAGAAATATTTTTTTTGATGTGCATTGATTGACCAAACTACCATTCTTGACCTATACACAAGTTGTCACAAGAGACAGTAATTAATTATGAATGTAAAGCAGGGTTCACGCCAGCGGTCGCCAATGTCGCATTTTGCGAAAAAAATATTTCATTGGCGATAAAATTATGACTTTGGCGATTTTTTTGGCGACAGAAAAATCGCCCATTCAAAAATTGAAGCCATGTGTTCACCCATAATATCATAAGTTGTACAGGTAGAAATTGGTCTGATCCAGGTAAATTACAGTCCAGGTTGTTTATTAATTAGTGTCATGACTTGGTAGGCTAGCATGTAAGCTGTCAATTACCAGAGGCAGTGACCCATGTCGGTTTGTTTACACAACACTGTTACTCTACCGGTGATCGTCTAGCCGTTCACCTGGAAGCTTGTTACAGCTTGGTAAGCTTAGTTGACAATAAAATCATCACAAAGAACAAAACAAGGTGTGAAAATCATTGTCACATATATCAATCAAAACCATTTTACTTACTGTGCCTTTGAATGCAAAGCAGACAAGACCGACTGAGCACATGGCTCAGCCGCCATTTTGGTTTGTTTTGGGTAGAAGTCAACACTAATATCTAAACCGGAAGACAATAAATTCCGGATTTTCGTGCATATTTTTCAACATTAAACACAAAGATAATGAAAATTAACACATAGTTTTCTTTTCAAGTTCCAAACATCAACAAATTACGATTTTAAGAAATATGATTTATCCATTAAATAATACTAATAATATTAGGATTTAAAAAAAATCAACAATAATATTAGGATTTAAAAAAAAATCAACACATTTTTAATATATACAGCCAAAAAAAATCAGAATTATTTAAAATAAATCAAAATAATAAAATTTCGCTTTTAATGTTATAATTAATCACCTGTTTTACTTCTTTTGATTTCTTAGAGATATAATTATTTGGGGATTGATTTAAGAATATCTGTAATGTAGGTATGAAATTCAATAAATTAATGTTTATATTTTTTAAAGAAAAAAAAAAAGCTTAGAAAGATTTCTATTAAATGATACATCCTGAAAAATGAACCTTTCATTCATGTTTGTTTAATCAATACATTTCCATACTTATCGAAACGTAAACTAACATTTATTAGAAGGGAGATAATTATTCATTTCAACAATCAAATTTACATTTCTTTATTTGGCTCCAAAAAATCTTATTTGGCGAAAGAATTTTCACTTTGGCGAAAATTTTGGCGACAGAATTTCAAAAGCTGGTGTGAACCCTGTAAAGGGTGTAAAAAGTGTACCTTTTATAAAAGTAAATGGTAGATCTACAAGCTGCTCTTCCTCTTCCATATAAGCCTTAAGTCTGTGACACCAATTTGAGTGACTATATAAGGTTATTTCTCCTTCTCCCTTGCCCCAGTCTGTCTCACGGCAGGTCTCTGTACAATATAGCATGGCTCCACACCCAGTACTAGTTACAGACACAAGAATTTTATATTGGCTATTGGTTGACAGATTAAGTTAACAGACTCTTGTAAATGCAACAAAATAATTCAAAATATATTTTCATAAAAATTCTTGAAATTGTTCAAAAACATCTAATATCTAAGCCTTAAACTAACTTCCTATGGAATCTATGGTCTATTCAGATGGACATCAGAGATTTACGACAATTTTCATAATATGCAATAATGCGTTTGGAGATGATTGTCTGCAAAGCTCTGGCATCTATATAGATAATAGAATTCATATTAGGAAGATAGTTTAATGTTTATATTTCCATTAGTAACTGATTTTGGAGGTCTATACATTAAAATTGTCTATGTTAGACCAGAAAATTTATCAACATCAATATAGTCTCCATAAGATGGAACAGCCATTTTGACGGTGATTAGTTGATGTTGCAATGTCAACATTAGTGTCTGACGCCATAATGGCAACATTTTCGGTGTCAGTTATACCATCATAGACTCCACTTTGGCTTGGTTAGTTTATATACTTATAGAAGTTGCAAGTGACTATAAATATAACTACATATTATCAATATACTTCAAAGTAAAATAAAGTGCAAAATATGATGATTTAGAAAACAAAATTCATAGATGTTTACTATTGACTGCACCTTCAGATATCTCAAAACTGTGCACGATGCTTCATTGAACGGTGTGTTTAGAATTATCATGCTTTTACAGACATAGCTGAAGTTGTTTTCTACAGAATTAGTTAGCTAATTACTTGGTTTGATAATTTTTTTTTTTGCAATAATGACTCACCATGTGTTGAACATCTCCCTCTCAGCCCTGAATCGACAGACAGTACACTCCCTGAACCGTACAGGTTTGTTGTTACTAGCGTGAACAGAATTCTGACAGGATGTTGATGGGTTTGTAATACAGGTAATACCTAATTTATCAACATCCAACACACAGCTCCTGTCAACAGAAGGTAACTACACTATAAAACCATCACAAAATTTTCCAAATACACAATTATCACATTTAAAAGTAATAATTATTGATCAGATAAAGTATAATAGGTGAAATTTTTTTAACGTTATTTTATCCCAAGTCAGATTGATATCAATACATCAATGTTTTTCATAACAGGGTTTTAAGAAAACATAATAAGGAAAAATAGGTTGAGGCTTTTGCTGGAAATGGTCATAATTCACAAAGCTTTGATAAAAGGGAATATGGGGATTATCGATTGTAGAATATGCTAAAAGAAAGTATGGTTATATGAAAAAAAAAATACTGGTTGAAATCGTCCCAAATGCAGCTTCATCAGTAACTTATTCATCAACCTGTATTAGAGTTTTCAATAAAACAAAGCTTTATGACTTTGTTCATTACAATATGTCAGATTCTATAAAACTAGGGGGAGGTAATCCACTAACCCAGTAGTAATATTCAGGTGAGAAAACCTTTAGATCAGCTCAAGACAAGTTTACATTATCAGCAGTCAAAGAAGATGACAAAACTGTCCAGTAACTGTTCAAGTCAGTACACCTTATAACATAATTTCCCTTCAAAAACTTTGAAGCACTAGAGAAGGTATATCATAATATCTTACTAGGTCTCCCCATCTGCAAATTCTTCATAAATTCATAAACTACAAAAGCTACAAATGAATTACTCCAGCTTACAGCTATCAAGCATTACATTGAAGAGAGTGAATACAACTGGAGCTGTTCAGAAAATAATTTAAGATGCAGAAGGGGAGATAATCTGTGTTCCTTGTCATAAATGTATGTAAAATTAGGTATAGCAAAGAACTTCGATAGTGTAAGTCGTAGTTGAAAGCAATATTAGACAACAATTCTGTCATAGTTATAAGTTTGTAGTTTCAATGAACAATTCCAGTTAACATTCATATGATGATTTTAGGCCCAGAAATACATACTTGGCTAGGTCTTGGTCTCTGATACACAAATATCGAGGTCGGCGAGGCTTGTGTACTATAGGGTACAAACAGGCCGTACACAGGGCTAGATAGACTTGGTGTGATAAACTGTTGTCTGATGTGTCCCACACAGTAAAACTGACAACCAGGGAACGGCGGTCCTGTATCACTATCATCCTTGTTGTAGGATCTACGAATAAACCATCAACAAAGAGAATAAATTACAGCTATACCATGTTAATTAAAAAAATAAAAATGGTATTGCTAAATACTTAAAACTACATGTGCATTCATAATGTGTGACAATGATATTATAACTATTTTATTAAACAAAATATACTGAGAATAAACACAAGTTAAGAATCTCTGAAACAATTAAATGCTGCTCTGGCAGAATATACATGTATCAATTAAATGAAGAGCTGAAAGTTTATGAGAATTAACGTCTAGCCTTACCTTTCTGGTTTGAAACTCTACTTATTAACCAAACTGTATCCTCCACAGGTAATTTACATATTTCAAGTTGTCTTTCACTGGCAATCTGACATTGCTTTTTCATAGCCTTCAACGCCTCGGAAAATTCAGGGTCTCTCGTCTGTTTGATAAATTTTACTTTATCACAATCCTCACAGGAATTCATGATGAAATACAGGGCAGTAGCATACTCTCTCTTGAAATTTTCATTCTGCAAATAATTGATATCAAGATTTCTTATGTAATATTAAGTAAATTAAAGTATGTTTTTTTTATATTTATTTTATTTTCGAAGATTTTACATATACAGATACATGGTTATCTCACTCACACCATACACACCTTCTCACATCATATTCAGCATAATTTCAATATATTGCCATCTTTATGTATTATAAACATCCTCAAAAATTGACCATCACATTCACATCCCACAGGCTCATCAATGATCATCAATCATACTCACATCGTCATTAATTAAGCATACATGTACCAATATATTATTAACTCGTCCAAGATAATCATACGGATATAATATTATCATCACGAGTCATCAACCTTATAATATTTATAATCATCATATACACTTACATCATCATTCAATATGATATCAATAGGATTATCATCCTGGTCAACAAACACATCATCCTTCATCATAAAATCACTGTATCATTTCTGTACTTATCATCAACACAATTACATTATTCATCCTTATCATCTATCACCCTACAAGCATACTACCATAACATTACATTTCAACATGACTTCAATATATATTTTCATTATTAGCATGCCCTAATCATTACACTTTTTAAATGTGATAAAAAAACCACCAAACTAAGTCTCTGACACATCGAGATTTACTTACAAAACACTGGCAAGTGGACATACTTGACACACACACACACACACACACACATGTACAAAACACACACATATAAAAGACACACACAATGAGAGAGAGACAGGGGGGAGAGAGAGAGAGGGAGAGAGAGAGAGAGAAAGAAGGAAGAGGGGAGAGAGGTCAGACTTTCAGATATTATGGCTCATTACTTATATAATTATGCAAGTAGAAAAGCTTAACTGATATTAATGATGTATGTACATGTAATTTTAAATATGTGTATAGCATGACCGAGTTAATTTAGTCAAGTTCAACAAGTTTTATCCACTTTTTCCATTCGTTAACAAATTTTGCGTGAAAATACTCCCCTTTACAGTAAGCAATGTGTCTCTGTACTTTATAGTAATCTTGAATCAAATTAACCAAAACCATAACATTTAATGAACAATGTAAGCATCTGGTTCTATATATGTAGTGTTTAATAAGAAGAAGAATTTCATTGTCAATTCTGTTATACAGCCCTGTAGGTTCAAATAGCCCAAATATCATTGCTTGTAAATTAAAGTATGTTATCATCTTTATTAAAGAATATTGTGGGAAAAGAATTAAAGTTTGAAGAATTCAACTGCAAACATATAGGGGATTCAAGATCCCTCAACAATACGGGTGAAGTATAGTTTACCATTGCTGCAATATTGTAGCTCAAAAGACTTTTAGACAGATAATGGTGTCGTCTTAATAGCTACACTTGGTGCCTATTACTGCTAATTGGAGCAAAGAAATGTGTGTGCATACCATTATTAAAATGTCTGTATGAATTTTGTCTTACTGTTTAATGATATCACTTACCTACTTGGCAATAAAACTGAACTGTATAAAATGACAAATTCACTGCGAGAATTTTTTTTTTCACATATAAATATATAAAAATTATGTATTTGACGTCTTATGAGTGGTAAAGTAGATATGAAAAATGGTCGTTATGTTTCTTTTAAGCAAAAATAATGTATATGCTTAAAATAATTGGAAACCTACAAAAAAGTATTGAAAATTGTGCCCGAGTGATTGTCTGAGACAGTGCTCTACTACGACATATACGGATTAGGCCTATTTCGTACCTTGCAGGAAGGTATAGTAGGCCGAGTTATGTATATTCGTTCTAAGTTAACCACTGATTAGTCCCACCACCTGTGATTGTGACCTCCTATTTTGTTATTTTTTTGACTTCATAATCACCAGACGGTACATTGGACTAATCAAGGGTAAATTGTACTTTACAAAAGTCAGTAAAGATCCTGATCCCCTGTATTGACACCATTGTTTGTTTGGTTTATTTTTCTTATTTGTAGTATTACAGTTTCAAATCTAATATAAAATATCTAAAATAAATGTTTACCTAATAAAATTAAATTTAGTTACAAATGGGCATCATCATTCCATCATATAAAATGAAATATAGCCAGTAATCCATTAGCTATTTTACAGGCAGCCCGGTTCACATCTACTTTCACTTTGACCACATATACGTATACATGTATAATGACTTACATTTGATTTATTAAGTGTTTCCTTTACATTGAGTTCTGGACGAATCTGATAAAGTTCTCTCAAGGTAAGGCCATATCTTGGATCTTCCTCCACACGAGTCAAATCAATTAAACAGGAATTGAGAGACATTTTGTCAAGAACAGACGAATGTTGTCAGAGTGAAACCTCCCGCCATCAGTTGTATCGAATGCTCCTTTCAGGGGAGGTTACTCCGTTGTATTTAATATTATTTTCTCATAAAAGATCCATGGATTTTCATTTCAAAATGTTTTTTATTGACATAGATAATTTTTTTGATGTTACATAATCTTCACTGACACAATTTATGCGAAATTCGGTAAAAAGTACGGAAAACGATTTACGTTTAGAATATAGGCGGATCCGGAAATGGCATGGTAATATTAGAAACGAATTTGCCGGTAAAAAAATGTTATCCGTAAAAATGTGACAGCCAGAGGTGAACTAGCGGTATAAAAGAACAAGAGAAACGAAAAGATGGGGCTATTCATCAAATATTTCTTACTTCTAATATTTCTAGCATTTATGTACACATGTAGCTTGTTTATTTTTGCTAAGGGCTTCCTTTTGAAAAGAGTTGTTGTCGACCAGAACAGTTCTTGTGTTGTGGATTTTTCGTTATCCACAGACCATCATGGTCAACAGGGATGCTGGATGCACAGTCGGTACAACAAAGCCATAATAGTAGTTATAGATGCACTTAGATTTGACTTTATGAAATATGACAATACTTTAGAAAAGGATATTCCATATAAAAATAAACTGCCAATAATTAAAACATTATTGCAGAATAAACCAACCCAGTCTAAGTTGTACAAATTCATTGCCGACCCTCCAACAACGACATTCCAACGATTGAAAGGATTGACAACAGGAAGTCTGCCAACATTTGTTGATGCAGGAGCAAATTTTGCAAGTTCTGAGATCAAAGAAGATAATGTCATTGACCAGTTGGTAAAACAAGGAAAGGTCATCAAGTTTCTTGGAGACGATACATGGTTGAGTCTATTTCCTGGAAGATTCCAGAAAGCCTACCCGTTCCCTTCATTTAACGTGAAGGATCTCCATACAGTTGACGATGGCATCTTGAAGCACTTGTATGGCCAGTTGAACAAGAAGGACTGGACCGTAACAATCGCTCATTTTCTTGGAGTGGATCATTGTGGTCATCGCTATGGACCAGATCATCCAGCCATGGCAGACAAGTTGACACAGATGAATGGTGTCATTAGGTACAAATAAGTATTTATTTTCAAAGTAAATTGAAATGCCAAGTCTGGGGAGAATCTCAAGAGAATGAGATGTCATTAAATTGACCCTCGGAGGTATTATACTCAAATACTGAAATATCCTTAACCAATGTGTCATGTAATAAATAGATGAATATATAAAATAGAAACATGGTTGCAGCTTGTATTGCAGTGCAGCATAGTGATATATGGAAGACCATGCTGGAGTCATGCTGCAAGCCATGCTGTCCTTAAGCCTAGATTCAGCATGATGCCACCATGGTACTCTTACTATAGGTACTGTACTGATCATGCATGTTTCAACCATGCTGTCCTTTACACTGCAATTCTCATGTTTCAACCATGCTGTCATGCACCACTCACAGTATCTCAGAATCTTTTGGAATGGCTTTTTAGGTCACCTGAGACGAAGTCTCAAGTGACCTATTCTAATCGCCTTTTGTCCGTCGTCGTGCGTCGTGCGTCGTCCGTCGTGCGTCGTATGTCCGTAAACAATTTACATTTTCGACTTCTTCTCCAAAACTGCTGAAGCAATTTCAATGAAATTTTGCACAAACCTTCTAAGGCATAAGGCCAATCAAAATTGTGAATTATATGGTCCCCACCCCCCAGGGGGCTGTGGGAGGGGCCAAAAGGGGTAAAATTGAGTAAAATTTCAAAAATCTTCTTCTCTACTCACAGATGTGGTAGAATCAAATACTCTTCATAGATAGAAAGGTCTTAAGGTCCTTTACAAAAATTGTGAATTATATGACCCTGGGGTCTCTAGTTTCCCCCTGGGGAGGGGGTTAAGTTTACTATATTTTATATTGAGAAAACTCTTTTTTGCGCATTATTTGGTCATTTGTAATAGGAAATGAGTCAAATATTGTCAGAATTATCAGTATGAGATGGCCATTTAATCCTATTAACAAATTTTCTATGACTGACCCCCAGGGGCCTTAGGGGCGGGGTCAAAAGGGGTCAAATAGGCTAAAACTTCAAAAATCTTCTTCTGAAATTCTGGAAATGGTAGAAACAAATACTTTTCATAAATAGAAAGGTCTTAAGGTCCTTTACAAAAATTGTGAATTATATGACCCTGGGGTCTCACATTTCCCCCTGGGGAGGGGGTCAAGTTTACTATAGTTTATATAGGGAAAACACATTTATGAGCATTTTTTGCTCAATTTTCATTTGAAACGAGTCAAACTTGGTTAGAATTATTAGGCTGAGATAGCATTTTAATATCATATCCATATTGGTCCTGGCCGACCTCCTGGGGGCAGAGGGGCGGGGCCAAAAAAGGTCAAATAGGCTAAAACTTCAAAAATATTCTTTTAAAATTCTGGAAATGGTATAATCAAATACACTTTATAGATAAAAAGGTCTTAAAGTTTGTTTATAAAAATTGTAAATTATATGACCCTGGGATCTCCTGTTTCCCCTTGGGGAGGGGGTCAAGTTTACTATAGTTTATATAGGAAAAACACATTAATGAGCATTTTTTGCTGAATTTTCATAGGAAATGAGTCAAACTTGGTTAGAATTATTAGCCTGAGATAGCATTTTAATATCATATCCACATTGGTCCTGGCCGACCCCCTGGGGGTAGAGGGGCGGGGCTAAAAAAGGGTCAAATAGGCTAAAACTTCAAAAATCTTCTAAAATTCTGGATATACAGTGGAACTTCCCAAAACCAAACCTTCTCAAAACCGATCACCTCTAGAAACCGAACATGGATGTCATGTACGGAATTAATTCTTCTTTATTAATGGTATATAAAACTTCCCAAAACCGATCCCTCCCAATTTCGAATACCGGACCGATTTCGAGATCGAAATAGTCAAATGTAACTAAAATACACTTCTGAAAACCGGCCTTACCTGAGCGACACCGATAGATTGCATTGAGGTCTGATCAACCGACCGTGAAATACACACGTACCTGTACCATAGTTGTCGCATGCCATGTCCTGGGGCATGTATACAGATGTGAAGGTTATAGGTACACGGTAATTATACCCGAGATGGGGGTGTAATTATTTAATAATGTCTATTGTTTAGATATTTAACGAAGGTCTACCACGTGCACGCGGTTTGTTTACTGTGGGAAAACAAGCAGAGCTAGTAATAAAGAGAAAGTTTCGTATTCAAATCACACAGGTTTTTTATTTACTTATGTAGTCGTCGGATAACGTAAATTATCTGTATGAAGAAGCCGAAGCCATGTATTGTTTTAGAAAACGACTATGTCATATAATGACCGGCATCGACTGATCATCGTGTACTTAGACCATATAATTTGATTCTTGACGTAACCGGAAGCGATCGGCCGTATGTAAACTGTAGGTTAGTGCAGACGAGAACATCCCCAAGAACATTCACGCAACTAACTAACTAAACTACGTTTATAAGCGGTAACAAAGTCAAGATTGTTGTAATCCATTCCTTTTAAACGTATGATTCTCTCTTTTGTGGTAACATTTACATTAACAATTAATATCGGTCGGTTTTAACGAACACTAGCCATACATGCGGTACACTAGTTTAAAAACGACTTCCGATCGATTAAATTCGGATCGTAATGATCGGTATTCGGTTCACTTCTCCAAACCGAACCCTCTCTAAACCGACCGAAATTATATGCACAGATCATGATCGGTTTCGGGAGGTTCCACTGTAGTAGAATCAAATAATTATAGATGGAAAGGTCTTCAGGTGTTTTATAAAAACTGTGAATTATATGACCTTGGGGTCTTACGTTACCCCCTGGGGAGGGGTCAAGTTTACTTTAGTTTATAAGGAAAAACATATTTGTGAACATTATTTGCCCAATTTTCGTAGGAAATTAGTCAAACTTGATTAGAATTATTAGCCTAAGATATAGCATTTTAACATCCATATCCGTCCTCGATGACCCCCTGGGGGACCAGAGGGGCAGGACCAAACAGGGTCAAATTGATTAAAATTTCAAAAAATACCTCTAAGTTCACAGGTTTGATGGAAGCAAATACTCTTCATAGTCTAAAAAGGTCAAATTTATAAATCACTGACCAACTTCAAGGCCCAGCATATAGTGTTTATATGTCTTTAATTTGTTTTATTATTTGTTTCATTATATATTCTAACTCAGGTGACCGTTAAGGCCCATGGGCCTCTTGTATTCAGTACTGTTTATAGCAGAAATATTTAAGCATTATTCTCAATAAAGACAAAAAACCGACATTTTTCATGGACGCAAAGCGTGAAAAGAATGTCCATCCGTTTTTTCTCTATGACTTCATAACCCAAATAAATATTGAGAATAATGCTTATAATTTAATTCAGATAACTCACTCGGGTAATAATTAGGCATAAATTTCCATAAGTTTACTTTGCTTTACAATAAAACAAATTGAGTTGTGGCGCAGTGATAGCTTATCCAATAATTCAGTTTTGCCAATGACAGTGCCGCTTTTAAAAATCCCAGCAAAACTGTTTTTTTATGTATGACCTCATAATACATGACATACAATTCTTTCGGTCTATGGAACAATAAACTCTAAGATCTAACCTATTGAAATGAGTGTAACATATGAAATCAAATTATTAAAACACAAATGACTTCTCATTGTTTTCTGTCGGGTATTCAACTCATGATTTGGAATTTAAAAGAAAATGTTAACTTTAGTATTTTTCTATTCCTGAATGTTATATATTTTTCTTTTTTTGTTTATTTTAGCAACATTACGAGTCGTATGAAGGATGATACTATTCTGTTTGTGATGGGGGATCACGGTATGACATCCACCGGAGACCATGGGGGTGACAGTCATGATGAGCTGGAGGCCGGATTATTTATCTACAGTCCAGCACAAATTACCTCCCCTTCTACATCATCTAAGATGGTTAGTTTGTTTTCACTTCAATATTTTATGTTATAAATAATGCCATAAGTACATTTTGTCATAAGCAAATGGAAATCCACCCGTTCTCATCAAACAATGAAACCAAATTTAAAACACAACTTATGAAAAATTGTTTATTGTAAATAGAAATAATTAAAACTTCATTTGAGAAAAATAATTTATTATTTGACTATTTGGGACCAAAAAGTTAAGCAGGTGGTCTTTATGCAGTGGTGGTTGCTGTGGCAGTTTTTACAGTATATATACATAATATCTGGAATTCAGTCTTTTAGGTTTCATCTTTACAAGTGATACTGATTTTATTGTAGGATGTTCACGAGACAATAGCTCAGACCGATTTTGTACCCACACTAGCTCTTCTGATGGGAGTGCCAATTCCTTTCTCCAACTTGGGACAGATCATCACCGATCTCTTTAACCACTGTCCCTGGTGGGAAACAAGTACCAGTAAACTCAAACAGGTAAATCTTCAATCCCAGACATGCAGATACAGGAATAGCATATTGATGGTTTGTAATTTCAAATTTCTGGCTGAAGCAAATGAATACAAAATGTAACTCTCAAATACACAAATCCCACACAGGTAAGTTACACAAACCAAATGCAGGTAAACATATCTTACACAACTTTTTGTCCCACACAGATAAATGCACAGACCCAACATGTGTCTAACTGTTCAAGAATTTCATATACTAGGTAAAATACTGTTAAAAAAAAAATCACACACATATATCTGACAAACAAATTGTCTCAATGATTTAGAAAAAGTATACCATGTTCATGCATCTCCAAAATGCTTCAATATATTCTCAAGATAAAACATCCAATATCTCTGGAATATTATTGAAATCACTTCTTGATTTTCAAAATTTTCTGTTTGTAGGCATTCCATGCTGTAAAAGCCATGCGTCTGAATGCTATCCAGATAAGTTTGTATCTACAGGCCTACGCTCAGGTGTCTACAGACTTTCCTATCAAAAAGTACTATGAACTTGACAGTATGCTGACTAAAGCAGAACAGAACCTTCAGGCTTTAGTCACAGCCATGGTGAAATCGGGAGAGAACCAGCACATGGTCCGTCAGCTTGAGGAACTCCAACAGGTCTACAATTCCTACACGTCGCAGGTCAAGACAATATGTCAGGGAATCTGGGCAAAGTTTGACCTCGTTTCCATCACCATTGGAATTATGTCATTGATTGTGACTATCCTCATTAATCTTTATTTCGTCCAGCTGTCGTTTTGGAAGAAGTTTGAAGTGCCTAGTACTGTAATCGTGGTGATCCTATTCTGCTTGGTTTACATGGTGTACGCTGGATTTCACTGCTTCTTTGTGGGCGAAACTCTCAGCTCCTTCATGGTGTTTTTGTTAGGGATTATCAACATCGTCGTACTCATTATCGTTAATATTAAATTCTCACCGAAAACGCCAAAATTGATTTCGGATCTCATGGTTAATGAGAAGAAAGAGAAAACATTTCCATGGATGACATTTACATGTAATGCTATAGTGTGCTTGATATGTTTCTTATCATTTTTCAGTAACAGTTTTGTAGTCTATGAAGACACCATACTTCTTTTTCTTACACAAACATTAGTAGTGATAAACTCCATCAAAGTAATATCTCAAACTTTAAAGAAATATGACACGGGTCCAACAGATGCAAAACAAAAGCACAAAAAACAAAAACCTTTTGATATAATGTTGATACTTACTCATCCCTGTATGATAACTATCGCTATTACAGCTGTGATCTGTGTGTGCCTTCGACTGTCGATGAACTTTAAAGCTTGTCGAGAAGAACAACATACTTGTGAGTTATCCTTGTTTTTGCGTCCACTGTCCGGCCTCATTGACGATTTAGAACACCTGCGTAACTTACGATATTTTTTCAGTGTTGGATGTTTAGTTTTAACTGTTTTTCTCACAAGGAGGTTACTGTTCCGTTTTGGAAACCTGAACGGATTGTCCGGGAGTGTTGTGTGTGTAAGATACTTACTGCCTGTAAGTACATGTTGCTGTGGGCTACATTGGGCTCTCTATGCCCTACCTCAGAAAGTCCTGGATTCTCTGCCTGTCTGGCAGCAGACCTTCTTGCCTAAGTCTGTGCATATCCTCTCTGTAATATCGCTAGTCATAGTTTTCATCAAACCATTGACCATCCATCTAATTCGACGGAACAAAAACTCAATCATCGCAAACAAAGATGGAAACATCATTCCTCAGCTCTATAATAAAGTCAAACAGAATCTCCATCAGCAAGAGGAGCAGCCTCCGATGGTGTACGGCCTGGCCACGGTGTTCACTGCCTCCGTCATATGTCTGGCGGCCGTAGTTACCGTCCTACTGTCCATGTTGCTAGGTGACGGAGTGGCTCCCAGCATGTTCTTACTGACACTGACTATGTATTTCTCTTTGGAGTTGTATACAGCATATGTTATCACCGCTACAAGGGATGTTCAAGACGGTAATCTTTTAAAATTATATATTTTCTTTGATCAATTGATCAGTGATTGTCAAAACAGTAAATCTGACTTGTACTTTTATTTTGATACTGTTTCCTTTTCTATACTGCTCCTTTTAATACAAATAGTTTAAGAATTCTTTGGAGCATTTTTTTAGAATAATTAACGTTCATTTTTGTGTCGCCAGCGGCCTGCAACACAAAGGTATCACTATGTCGGTGTCGGATTCCGGTAAAAGGTTTCCGTGCTATTTATGGTCCGATTTAAACAAAATTTGGTTTATTGCTTGATACTGGTCAAAATCTGTTAATATTTACAAGAGTTACGGGACTATGAAATTGTCAAAACAGATAATTTCTTTGTTTATGTGCAATAACATTAATATATTTATCCAATTTTAACCAAACATGGTACATTGCTTGATATCAATGAGATCTCCTATGGGTTTCGATACTGGTCAAAATCCGTCAATATTTGCAAGAGTTACGGAACTTGATAACTTCACCTAATTATTAAAGGCCCACTACCTTTCCGGAGCAAAATTTAAAGGTTTCTTAAAAACATTAATAACAAAAGAAAATATATATCGATGGCTTAAGATGAGGTTACAACACCAAAAATATGCAAGATTTCCTGTCTAATGTACGATAACAGTGGAGATTAATTTCGCTGTTTTGTCATCTGGCGCAGTGATAGTCAACTACCACGCGGCATTTAGGACGACGGCGGGAAACATAAAACGACCCGCGTTATGAAAATTAACATTTTTTTTATTCTAATTAAATAGTTCTGAAGGCGATGATAAGTTTGCTTGTAAACGTATAGTTAATAACTTCTGCGACTCTACAAAATTATTGATCTCGTTTTACATTCCTATTTTAAAAATTAAAAGCCGTTTCGGAAAGGTAGTGGCCCTTTAACAATATTTTCTACTGTAAAAACTATTTTTTGTGATGTTTTTTAACTGCTGTGCAGGCGACATATCCACTTTCGTGGAATTCTTGTTAGGTACTTGCTGTAAAAACATTAAAGTGGATATTGTTTCCTTTTACATTTAAATGAAAATTAAACAAACATTACAGTAATTTTTTCTGATTTGATTATATAAATTAGTAAAGGTGTATCATAAAGAATTTAATGATGTAATGATTTCTTTTGAAACATAGACACATATAATTAGTTTTTTTTGTCTTTTTATTTTCAGCCACCTGGGATTTGATCAGTGCCGTTGTGTTCCATACCGTCCTCTCAAGTTTTTACTTCTACACAACTGGCCACCAGGCTACTGTCCCAGCCATCAGATTTGAGGCTGCCTTTGTCGGTTTCCATGGAGACTTCCAATACTACGCCCTTCCTGCTGCATTAATATATCTCAACACCTTTGCAGCTCATGTCCTACTCGGGGTCCTTGCACCACTTTGGGTGTTCTGGCCAATGGTCAAGAGTACCTTTACAGCCTTGATGACCAATACTGAAGTGGACAGGACATCTAAGGGAGATTTTGCATTGTTTGAAGATGAGGAGCTATTGAAGAAGAGGATGTTTCAGCTGTTTACCTGTCTTACACTTTTTAGTGGTATCAAGGTAGGTTTGGTTTGCCTAGTCTAATGTCCTGCTGTCATGGTCATTTTAAAGATGCGCTAGGTGTAGATGTTAGAGGAAAGCAGAAGTACCCAATAAAACCACTGATCTGGCAACTGTCACACTAGGTACAAGTCAAGATATTTTGTCTCCTTCTTTTAGAAGGTGATATTTGGGGGAAAAGTTCACTGTATGATCAGTTCAATTCATTGATTATATTAGGTCAGGTATCTATGTCATTGATCATTTGTTACCAGGTATATACATTGTGTACCTCAGGGTATAATTCAGCTATGGTTCATATGGTGTTGTACTAACCTGGTAGAATAAGTAATAACTGAGAGCGTATGGTAGCCAAAGGTCCTTATTTTAGATTCACCAGGTTGGTTAAACTCATTCTCTCAGGTTAGTTAAACACCATATTACTGACCAAATAAAAATATTTAATTTTAACAATCTTCTATTTTCTTTTTCAGGTACTGGGAGCAGTGTGTGCAGCAGGGATTCATCGCAGACATCTAATGGTGTGGAAGATCTTTGCTCCTCGTTTTGTGTTTGAGGCTGTATCGTGCTTCAGTGTGCTGGGAATGTGCCTATTGATGTTTCTATTTGTCGTCAGAATTAACCAAACTCTTGCTTCTTGGGTTAAAGTACTAGAGCCAAAACAGAACCAAGATTAGCCTTATCTACAACCAGGCTTCAAACCCAATAGTTTACACCAAATATGTGTTCATGTCACTTGCTATATATTGTACCTCGGTTAATATTGTAAGGTATTTTACTTGTCATTATTTTAAAAATCACAATTTGGTAAAAAATCATTTTATCAAATCCGTCTACTAAAAGCAGAAAATATATTTTTGAAATGTTTTCTATGAATATTTCTGGACACTAAGTTGGTGCAATATGACATAATCCTAGTAACTCATTTACAAAAATTGCTACTTTTTAAAATCACTCACTTAAAACCCAATACCTTTACTCGAACATGTGATGATTTCAGAAACACTCAAGTATGAGGGAAAATCTTGCATAGTGCATCAAGTTATTTGTTTTTGCCATGGTGATCGAGTGGTTAAAATGTCTATAAAATTTTACCCACACCTAGCCAAGGACGTATATGAGAAGGATAAGTCACACTGGGTTTTGGGGGAGTACAAGGCAGGAGCTTTTGTGTTTGTGCACTGACATTGACGTTGGGCGATGATTGATTTTCCTTTGATATCCGACGGTGCAGCCTTTGATGTAGCTTGGGGGTGCGAGGGTTACCATCTTACTTTCTGGACGGGCCGTCATTTCATGAGCTGTCGTATTTTTTTAACAAAAATTTAAGACATATCCTCTAGATCTTCCGTCCTTAAAACAAGTTATAAACGTTGTGAAATTTAATAAACTTTACATTGGTGTTTCGTTGACTCGATAAGACTAGTATTTGTTGAGAAAAATGGTTTTTATTCCTGGTTCATAGGCGTCTCATGTGATGTTTAGTAATGTAAAGAGAGTCCGAATCCTTCTCACTTAGCATTATAGTCCATGGATCTTTGGACCACAAGGTTTAAGTCATGGTGGGCAGGACTTATTGACACTTACAGTTGGTGCTTTTCCTCTAAGTACTCAGACTTTCATCTTTACTCACTTAAAACCCAATACCTTTACTCGAACATGTGATGATTTCAGAAACACTCAAGTATGAGGGAAAATCTTGCATAGTGCATCAAGTTATTTGTTTTTGCCATGGTGATCGAGTGGTTAAAATGTCTATAAAATTTTACCCACACCTAGCCAAGGACGTATATGAGAAGGATAAGTCACACTGGGTTTTGGGGGAGTACAAGGCAGGAGCTTTTGTGTTTGTGCACTGACATTGACGTTGGGCGATGATTGATTTTCCTTTGATATCCGACGGTGCAGCCTTTGATGTAGCTTGGGGGTGCGAGGGTTACCATCTTACTTTCTGGACGGGCCGTCATTTCATGAGCTGTCGTATTTTTTTAACAAAAATTTAAGACATATCCTCTAGATCTTCCGTCCTTAAAACAAGTTATAAACGTTGTGAAATTTAATAAACTTTACATTGGTGTTTCGTTGACTCGATAAGACTAGTATTTGTTGAGAAAAATGGTTTTTATTCCTGGTTCATAGGCGTCTCATGTGATGTTTAGTAATGTAAAGAGAGTCCGAATCCTTCTCACTTAGCATTATAGTCCATGGATCTTTGGACCACAAGGTTTAAGTCATGGTGGGCAGGACTTATTGACACTTACAGTTGGTGCTTTTCCTCTAAGTACTCAGACTTTCATCTGTCAAAGTCTGATAATCCTACAATGACCCTATAGCTGTTCACAAAAGAGGACAAACAGCAGTTAACCAATAGATTGGTTTATCACATCACCAAGTATCATTGTCTACGTACAAGTCATTCTTATGTTCTGTTAAGCTTTAAAACAATTTCATTTCTGTAAGATAAGTTTTCTTGTTGGAACTCAATTTGTTGCTAGTTTTGTATACCAATTCTCATCAAGTTATCATTAACATAGGAACAGACATTTCAAAGGGAGGTGATTATAATTTGCCAAAATTTTGTATTAAAATATTTTGATACCTTTAATGTGTGTTTGTGATGCATTCACCTAATCAATGAAGAAGCTTTTTCGTGTCCTTGTTATCTATTACAAATGATCTGTTGTCCAAGCTATTATCATCGTTTTCGTGTCATCTTTTCTAACATCCAAATATTGAAGGCCCAATATGCATATATTTATGGATTTTTTCATGATAATCGTATGACTATTGACTAATGTGTAAAATATTGACAGAAAATTCCAAAAGAACACAAAATAATTTAGATTAAACCTAATATAGGGTATACTTCATCCTCAATACTCCAGGGGTCACTTTCACTGATTGACATCATATCCACCATGGACTATCTCATAATAAATTTGCAGGCAGTTCAGGAGAAAAAAAACTGATCAATTACAGGCCAAAAGAGACTTCCTTTGAAGATAACGGAGAGAGAGACGCCCAATTTCAAAGCAACACTGTCAACCGCAGCGTACTGTTATAAAATTCCTTTGATATACATAAAAGTATTAAATAACATGAGTCTTCTGTTGCCTCTAGTTTTACTATGAGATAGTCCAGGATGGATATAGCATCGTTGATAGTAACCCCTGGAGTGTCGAAGATGGGTATACCTCAAATCATGCAAACAGTGCATTCTGATAAAGTGACGATCCTTTCAAAAAACAGATAATTAATGTCGCTCAGGTTAATCATCAGTTTTCGAGAACATTGTATCAAAATCAGTTCATTGTAACTTTTTCCAAGCAGCAGTTGCTGCTGAACAAGGCATCTTGGATATTGCCGATATAAGTTATAAACCCAAACAAGATGTAGGTATAGTCAGTCAGTTAAAGGTACATCAAAGGACTGAATTTCCCAATCTGTCCTGTTGCCTCTAATTTTACTATGAGATAGTCCCGAGGTGTAGAGATCAGAAGCCCTGGAATATCGAAGATGATGGTAAGTGTGTCTTCAAAAAGTTTAAAACATTTGATTGTTTTCAACCATAATATAATCACTAATGTATAATTGTATTTGACATAATAAGCGCCCCACCTGATAATTTAAGAGCTACTCTCTTTTTGAGGCCTCAACTTTACTTACATTGACATATATACAGCCTGAAACTATGGAAATCTGAAAGATTTATCTATTTGATTTCTTAATGGCTCATCTTTGCATTAATGTTGTGAAATATTAGCACAATTCTGATGCTATTAACTGTATGCGCCCTTCATATATTTTCTTAACTGCCCTGAGTACTTATTGGGTCAAATACAGCATATAATGATCACTAGAAATTTAATCTTGTACATTGAAAGGATTTTTTTTTGTCTTTGAGAAAAAATGTTAAAAAAGTTTTTGAATGCTTTATAGCTAATAGACTCTAAAAATTTACCAAACCATAAGACAAGAGTGATATTAACTGGTTTGATATAGAGTGCATCCTCGATATTCAAGAGGTTCCGATCACTTACGATCTCTACACCCCTGGACTATCTCATAGTTAAACTGGAGGCAACAGAACAGAACAGGTAATTTAGTCATTTGATGTAAATCAAAAGAACCGTATAACGGTACACTGTGGTCGACTGTGTGGCTTTGATGTTAGATGTCGCTCTCTCTGTAGTCTTCAAAGGAAATCTTTGCTAGCCTGTGACTGGTCAAATGTTTTCCGCTGAGCTGTCTTCAACTTCAATATGAGATAGTCCAGGGGTGTAGAGATCGTAAGTGATCGGAACCCCTGGAGTATCGAGAATGTATAGAGTGGTGTTATAATAATAAAAGCTGTTCACATAAAATAAGATGCAGCCATAAAGTACTGAAGAATGAAAAAGTTGTTCAAATACATTACCTTGACCTTCTTTCATGAGACAAATTAAAAATCAAAATTCTTAGTGTATCAATCATGGCATCTTTAATACACTGTTATGATTTAAATAAACATTGAAAACAATTCACAAAATACAGTTCCAGAGTTCAGAAACATTTAGCGGATTTATCTAAGGTGGTCTCTAATGTCCAATAGGTAGCAATTCCTTCTCTGACTGAATTCCATGATAAGTTGGTAACACAAATCTGCAAAACAGAAAAATTAAGTTGTTCATTTTGCATCAAAAGTACTAAGTGTGTACAAATACTCTTCTCATATAACCTAAAGCAGACTAATCTTAGATTATTTATAGCTACGTTTATTATGTCAATCAATAACCATTGCTGTAGTCAATGGTATCTAAGGAAGAGGAAAGTTAATATCAAAATTTATACTTTTTAAAAACCTATAGTTCAGAAAAGTATTGTCTTTCTATACATCTCTAGTTAGGCTCACACTCAGAGCATCCCCCAATAAACCAATGAATGTTTTTGACTCTTGGAGTGTAGATAACATAGCATCTAGTTTTGACCTCTCAGGAATGATAATTTGACTTTCAATATTTTAACTTAATTACAGTCAAGAATTAGGAAAACAATATTACAATGCAAGTATTGTTTCAGACCTTGCATTTAACATTCGAAGTCACTTTCATAAAATAGCAAGTGCTGTAAATTTGAATTCGCTAAAAATATCTTTATACTTATAATTAAATCTCCATATTCACATTTTAATTTTGTTATAAACAATATTATTTATTGTATAATATATCAACATTACTGTAAATGTGGAGAAATCTGCACTTGCTCTTTTTAACAAGTGGTGCCTCTTAATAGTTTCCATTAAAATCAATTTATACTTGCTAAAAGGAACAATTGCATATTTTCCCATTTGCTACTCTGGGACATCTTCTTGCAAATAGCAATTGCAAGTACAGAAGCCTGTGCTTTGCCAATAAGTTTCCTGTGACCATATAAGTTCCATAGACTTAGACAATGGACTTGATTTGACAACTACCTGGTAATGCTTTCATCTGTATCAGATATATCTATAAAATGAGTGCACAACTTTGCATGTAATGATAGATTAATTTTTAGCCAGAACTTTACATATATATTATATTCTTTATTTGAGTTAGCTCCCTTGCGGGTAGTTATCTAATGTGACTTCATTATTTTGTGAGTGCAATTCGCATCGTTTCCTCCGAGAATTATGATGTTACAATCGCAAACACATGTCGTAACAATCAATACATACATGTACACGCAACATATTTGCCATTTTCTTAAAATTCCTATAGGTGTAATTTCACATGTTTAAACTTTTAACCTCATGAAAGTCTATTTAGTAATCCCCTTATGAAGAAATTAATGATTGATATTAACATATTTTGACCTGTTCTTTCTGATGGTATAGTCATATTTTGGACATTTTACTTGCTAAAGTATGCCGCAAGTGCAGATATTAAACTCTGTATTATACAAATATAGAATAGTTTGCAATGACCAAAACATGTGTTTAAGTACTGATGGTTTAAATTACCTTGTTTAATCATCATACTACATCATTCACCCTTTTTAGGTAATTCATATGATTGTTTGATGTATGGGATACGGCCTAGGATTGGTTTGAAGTTACATAAGAATATCAGCATCGCCAATGCTGTACCTCCATATCTGATTGCCGATCCAGCACTGAAAGAGAAACAAAATATATATATCAATAATATTATAAAATAGATGTACTTGGTTTAACTTGCATACAGAACAACAGGGATCATTTTGTAGTCCCTATGTTTTGGAGGGGCCCTTTTGTCATATGGTTTGACCTCTATGTTTCAGTATTTCTTAATGGTCCCTTAAATAAGAATTGTGAAATTCTTGAAAATGACCCCCCCCTCTCCTCTGTCCTGTAACAAAACAGTACTGTATATGAAAACTACCTTGAATTTAATGAATTTATTATACATTTACATGATTAAGCAAGAACATAATGAGGAATAATAGAACAACCAGGAAGACAAAGACTGAAAAAATTAAACTCTAATCATATGAACTGAATTAGTTCTGTAACATATCCCTTCTTTTACATTTGGAAAAAAAAATCAACAGAGAAAAAATAAGTTGGAGTACCAGTTAATGGCAATACAAAATTCTATCATTCAAAAAAAAGTCATAAAATTATACATGATCATGTTTTCTTTGTATTGTAAGAAAGTTACAATTTCTAGTATTTCAATTTACCAGGTAGTTGCAATCTTTACTACAGTAGTCATATTAAAGCTGAATTATAGTTTTACCATAGGAAATTGACAGTCTGTCAATAATGTATAGTATAATACAAATAAATAATGTCAACTCTTTATACAATAATATATAAAATATCAAAGAAACACAATTTAATAAAGCATGACAATTTATTGACTCGTGCCCTATTCGGGCCTCGAACTCACAATCTACAGCACCCAATCGCTTAGCCAAACATACCGGCGCCTTCAAGAAATTGTGTTTCTTTGATATTTACTATTATATATATATATATATAATTATTATGTAACTTTTATATATATATATGTAGCAGGATTTGAGTGAAGCTCAGTAGGTAGAGCCTTCGACTTGTGTTTGAAGGTCCCGGGTTTCAATCCATTCCTGGCCTAGCCCCTACATTTTCTTAGATACTGTTACAAAATTGGCACCCAATTTAAATAACCATGATGGTGTACTACCTGTATAAGGGTCTCATATGTCTTCGAAGGCAAAGACTTTGAAAAAGGAAGGAGGAGTGTAGCAAGATTGGACTGGGTTGACCATCTGTGACAAGGTAGTTAATTAGTAATAGCTCAGTTGGTAGAGCATTCGGCAAGTATTTGGAGATCCCGGGTGCGAATCCCGGCCTGGCCTCTACATTTTCTCCTCTCCAGCTGTTACACAAATACATACTCTATATATTATCAAGGACTGGATGAGAAGGATAAGTCACTCAGGGTCTTGGATGAATATGTCGCAAGTGTTGTTGTGTTTGTGCACTGAACGTCACTATGGGCGACAACTTATTTTTCTTTGATGTCTGCTGGCGCAACCTTTGATGTAGCTTGCAGACCTGTGCAAGGGTTACGGTCTTACTTTCTGAAGCTGACCGTCATTGTATGAAATGTTGTAATTTTTTAATGGAAATTTTTGACATTTCAATAGACATTGTAAAATGTATTACGGTTTGCTTTGACTCTATAAGACATGTATCTACGGTTCCTAGGCGTCTTGCGTGGTGTTTAGTTGTTAATGTAAAGAGATAGTTACAAATCCTTCCCACTTATTAATCATTGATATTATTGACAGAACGTCAAGCTCCTGAGTCCTGTAGAATAACTGACTGTACATGTATATGGTTATCCTTGTCAAGAGGTCTGCAGCTGAAGTTATACCAAGTCAAGTTTATCATTCCACAATTAAATACTCAAATATATCACATTAGGCATACAATGTACATGTACTTAAAAATAATTCATCTGCACACACGGTTTTATTTGAAATAAATTACTTCAGAATTCTAGCCGATAGTTATAAAAACCGGTCTTATATTCAAGGCGTAGAATGACCTAGATCAAGGTCGGGAGTTTAAACTATCCCCGAATTCAGTGAAATATGAGTATATAGTATATCGAATTATGTGTTACCTGTGGCGCATCATGAATTGTCCTCGTTTGCTTGCAAAATATTCACCCATTGCTATAATTCGACCGAGCATGAACTTATTTCGTCCACTTGGGGTTGGCAATCGTGTTTGGGTCGACATCTTGCTTTTTTAAGCGCTAGTTCAACAGAGATTTTTACAGGTGCGTTCGGTTCACTACTACTCGCAGCTTATAATTACCTCCCTTGGTTTTAAAGACACAAGTCAACCTGCATAAAGTCATTTTCAGATTTAAGAATACCAAAACTTCCCAATTTCCAAATGAAGGTCCGTTTGAAATTGACTGACGCTTTCATTTTTGGGAAAAAATAGTTAAAATATCAGCCAAATTAATGCAGTATTTCATTTCTAAATTCTACCAAGTTTAATTCTTGTGTAGTAAGAACACATGTAATCTATTTAAATGTGTATTCAGACCTGTTGTCTCTATCGAACATTTTCCGTTTTCAAAAGTTTCTATAGGTCAGATTAAATGCCAATATATTTATTTCACTCATATATACCTAATGTACGTGAGTTACTGGTTTATCCTATGAAATGCACTCATACTGTGTCAGCTATTTTTATGCAGGTTTGAATGACTATAAAGAACACAAACAATAGGGTTTGTATTAAAGAAAACACAATTTTCCTGAACGGAGACTTGACATACAGGTGCGGTTTTCTTCGAACTTTTCTTCAAAATTGCAAGATACCATACAAACGCAATTGTTAAATTATAATAAAAACGTCGATGTATGAGTCTAGAGTAAATTACTCTATGTGGATATGAAGGATAGGGATATTCTACCATCGGGATCACAAAATGTTGTAAAAATGGTATGACCTCGAATACAATATCCACATTGCTCGTATACAGATATAAAAGAGTCTTATAATCTACACGCGTATTTCCAAAGATTACGTTTCACAAACCATTATGCCAAAGAGATCAATAAAGTGGCACAGTTAATTTCAACAGCGCAATTGAGGGCTATTTTTGTGCCATTTTGCTGAAACGGGGATGCTATCCCCTTATTGAGGGCACTTTGTATAGTTGTGTATAATGATTTTGAAAAGAAAAGAATACTCTTTCCAACGGTAAACGTTTTTATGCTAGAAATGTGATGTTTAGCCTCTTCTCTGGGAGCTTTCCACCACATATAGTAGGCCTTTACACGAATGAATATGCAATGTAGAATATGATTTTTAACCGTTTTTTATCTAGATTTCTAAAACGACCAAAACTGGTCACTCGGTCCATTTAACTATATAAACTGTAACTGTTTCTCATATCCATGTGGTCAAAAATAATGCTAGAGACTTTTATTTTTTGTTTCGGAAAGGTAGCCTAGTGGCCCTTTCATGAATATCATGAAGTTGATTATTTTTTACAATCAATGTGAAAGCATTTAAATTACCAATCTTCAAAAATGAATTGTCATAAGGACTATGACAGCTAACTGTGAACAGGACAATTCGTCAAGCTTTCCTATTATTGCTTCCTAATAAATAATGCTGTATGGTAGCCTTCTTAACTTTTTTGGAAGCTAATTAGTGTTGTGTTCTTATGAGAGTTACTTCCCTTCCATTGACTAAAGACGCGAGGCAAACTGGGACTGTCCTTTCCTGAAAACTAGTGAAAACGATTGTGTGCAAGTTGCTTTTCTGGGGTTGCCCTTTGAATATTTCCACAATTCATCATTGGAAAACATGTTGAGGGATATGTTAGATTCAATAAAGCCATTTTGATTATTTGGTTCGTTTAGCTTAAAGATGCTCCACCGCCGACAGAACATAAATGATATTCATCATTTGAACAATAATTGGTGTTTAATCATGTAAATATATGTCTAATTAATAAAAAAATAATAATTTTAAACAATTTATTTTGCCTTTGGTGCCTGCGCAATCAGTACTTCATTCCATATAGGATATAGTGTCATGGATTTTTTCCGGGATACAATTAATTGTTTTTTTTTTATATTTTTAACTTGAAGTAAAATTAGAAGCTCAAACTTTTCAATGGTGGTAATGGTGTAAATTAATTAATTTTTGTATCTGAAGTAAAAACTGAATCGTCTGCTCCTGATTTTGATAGTGAAAAAATACCATTTGTCAGCGGTGGGGCATCTTTAATGTCCTATTAAAAGCCAGGTTCAAGTAAGGACGTGTCACGTTTGGTAGTAGAGGAAAGAGAGAGTACCCGGATCAAATTACCAACCAACAGTTATATTTATTACCCGATAGCTGCCCCACATGGGATTCGAACTCGCGACTCAAGGTCTCGGTTTGTTTTGATTTTTCGGAACTAGAACGAATCTACGCACCCGGTCTACTAAAGACGACACAATTATCTGTCAAAAAGTCTTTTGAGCTACAATATTGCAGCTATAATGGAACATCTTCACCACTCGGCCACGACGGCCAAAAGGAATTTTTCTATATTAGATTGAAGACGAAACTCTCAGGGTTTACAAAGTAAACAACATTTGTAAACTCAAGTATTTAAAGTGAATAGTCGGGCAAAGAAAACCAGTCTAAATGCGTTCATTGGTCTTCCAAAAGTTCTCACATATTAATACGACGGCCAAGTTCTACTTACGTTTCCCAGTTCTGACCATTAAAGTAAAGGAAAGTTGAAAGCATTGAAAGCGAGGCTGCGTGTAAATGTAACCACGGACATAGTCAGCCGGGAGGACGTTTTAGGATTCCTATACTTTAAATTAATTTCTTCGTACGCAGACAGAGATTTTGGCGAGAGATTTTATTTTTCTATTTCATAAGGAATTATACTGGATACATTCACACCATTTTTACCGACTTTAGCCATCCTTGCCCGACTGTTCACTTAAAAAAAAAAAAAAAAAAAAAAAAAAAAAAAGTCTGTTTAGGGTTACCCGACCGACCCTAATTTTTGTTTCCACTTTTCTCCGAAATTGTTTTTAAAATGTCGGGATTTCGATCTCTGACTCCGGGTCATTTTAGAGTGAAAGACAAAAAAAAAATGCCAATGTAACCCTAAACATATTTATTGGCTTTATTTAGTTTTTAATTGTTGCTAATTCGAATCCCACATTTGATTGTTGCCAGATACTGATTGCAAATCGATGGTTTTTTTCTCATGGTATTCCGACTTTCCTCCACCATCTAAACATTAATATGGCACGTCCTTAAATGACCCTGGTCGTTAATACTTAACAGGAGGTTAAACTAATCAAACTAAAACTTTGCAACTGATTTTTAACCGTTTTTTTGTAAGTGCTGTCTGAACACAGGCTCATATCCATGTGGTCAAAAATAATGCTAGAGACTTTTATTTTTTGTTTCGGAAAGGTAGCCTAGTGGCCCTTTCATGAATATCATGAAGTTGATTATTTTTTACAATCAATGTGAAAGCATTTAAATTACCAATCTTCAAAAATGAATTGTCATAAGGACTATGACAGCTAACTGTGAACAGGACAATTCGTCAAGCTTTCCTATTATTGCTTCCTAATAAATAATGCTGTATGGTAGCCTTCTTAACTTTTTGGAAGCTAATTAGTGTTGTGTTCTTATGAGAGTTACTTCCCTTCCATTGACTAAAGACGCGAGGCAAACTGGGACTGTCCTTTCCTGAAAACTAGTGAAAACGATTGTGTGCAAGTTGCTTTTCTGGGGTTGCCCTTTGAATATTTCCACAATTCATCATTGGAAAACATGTTGAGGGATATGTTAGATTCAATAAAGCCATTTTGATTATTTGGTTCGTTTAGCTTAAAGATGCTCCACCGCCGACAGAACATAAATGATATTCATCATTTGAACAATAATTGGTGTTAAATCATGTAAATATATGTCTAATTAATAAAAAAAATAATTTTAAACAATTTATTTTGCCTTTGGTGCCTGCGCAATCAGTACTTCATTCCATATAGGATATAGTGTCATGGATTTTTTCCGGGATACAATTAATTATTTTTTTTAAAATATTTTTAACTTGAAGTAAAATTAGAAGCTCAAACTTTTCAATGGTGGTAATGGTGTAAATTAATTAACTTTTGTATCTGAAGAAAAAACCTAAATCGTCTGCTCCTGTTTTTGATAGTGAAAAAATACTATTTGTCAGCGGTGGGGCATCTTTAATGTCCTATTAAAAGCCAGGTTCATGTAAGGACGTGCCAGGTTTGGCGGTAGAGGAAAGAGAGAGTACCCGGATCAAATTACCAACCAACAGTTATTACCCGATAGCTGCCCCACATGGGATTCGAACTCGCGACTCAAGGTCTCGGTTTGTTTTGATTTTTCGGAACTAGAACGAATCTACGCACCCGGTCTACTAAAGACGACACAATTATCTGTCAAAAAGTCTTTTGAGCTACAATATTGCAGCTATAATGGAACATCTTCACCACTCGGCCACGACGGCCAAAAGGAATTTTTCTATGTTAGATTGAAGACGAAACTCTCAGGGTTTACAAAGTAAACAACATTTGTAAACTCAAGTATTTAAAGTGAATAGTCGGGCAAAGAAAACCAGTCTAAATGCGTTCATTGGTCTTCCAAAAGTTCTCACATATTAATACGACGGCCAAGTTCTACTTACGTTTCCCAGTTCTGACCATTAAAGTAAAGGAAAGTTGAAAGCATTGAAAGCGAGGCTGCGTGTAAATGTAACCACGGACATACAGCCGGGAGGACGTTTTAGGATTCCTATACTTTAAATTAATTTCTTCGTACGCAGACAGAGATTTTGGCGAGAGATTTTATTTTTCTATTTCATAAGGAATTATACTGGATACATTCACACCATTTTTACCGACTTTAGCCATCCTTGCCCGACTGTTCACTTAAAAAAAAAAAAAAAAAAAAAAAAAAAAAAGTCTGTTTAGGGTTACCCGACCGACCCTAATTTTTGTTTCCACTTTTCTCCGAAATTGTTTTTAAAATGTCGGGATTTCGATCTCTGACTCCGGGTCATTTTAGAGTGAAAGACAAAAAAAAAATGCCAATGTAACCCTAAACATATTTATTGGCTTTATTTAGTTTTTAATTGTTGCTAATTCGAATCCCACATTTGATTGTTGCCAGATACTGATTGCAAATCGATGGTTTTTTTCTCATGGTATTCCGACTTTCCTCCACCATCTAAACATTAATATGGCACGTCCTTAAATGACCCTGGTTGTTAATACTTAACAGGAGGTTAAAGTAATCAAACTAAAACATTAAATTGTAAGTGCTGTCTGAACACAGGCGTTTGTCTCTATAGACATTTCTCATCTCTCTATATATTAAATTGTAAGTGCTGTCTGAACACAGGCGTTTGTCTCTATAGACATTTTTCATCTCTCTATATATTTAATACTGTGACAGTATTACATACATGTATAGAGAGAAGAAAACTAGAAATATGTCTGTTAGGCATTAAGTGCTCGCTAACTACTTTCTAACCTTAATTTCCAGTATGAAATAATCTTCGGCAACATGTGTACGTAGCTCTTTCGCTCATAATCCTTGGGTCTATTGCAAGGAGATGGTTTAGGCCCATGGTGTATCGTAATACATACTTTTCTTTACTTCATTACATCTTAAGTCGTCCGCTAGAACACTGCCCAGTCTCTATGCACATGGTGACTTACCTGTAGCTGTGCCATGCTTGAACGTTTTCGAGGGTTCATTTGATCTAGAGCTGACACTCAAACTGATATTTTATAATGTGTTTTTTTATTCTGTTTCTTTTTCGCAAGCTGTGTAATTTTATGAATATTTATTCGAATTGCAGCAAAATACGGTCAGGATTTAGTAAGCGATAGTGCAACATACACTAAGGACCTAGGATGATGTGAAATAAGTGTGGCCGGTACTAAAAGTTATCCGTTTCGTCAGTTTCTTTTATTGGCTACATAAACCTGATTTGCATTGTATTGTTCCGAAGTTTCCAAAGTCGATCAGATGCTTATAATTACATGACCAATGCAAGACTTTGTATAATACGCCGCTTGAAGTTTACACAAAACAAATGCGTTTAGCACTTTTTAATATCACTGTTGTTAATTCATTGTAGATTATCGCCGACAAATATATCCTAGCAGGGGCGTAGGAAGCGGGGGGGGGGGGGGGGGGGGGGGGGGCAGGGGGGGGGGGGCAACTGCCCCCCCGTTCCCTAGGACGGGGGGGGGGCAAACATGTCTTTTTGCCCCCCCCCCCCCCATTTTCGCCGACTGAAATTTTCGACTGAAAAAAAAAAATGCTTATTTGAAAGAAAAAACGGTCCTCCTGCATATATTTCGAACTTCATTCTAGAAAATTTTCCGCTGCGCGGGCGCATTTCTTAAAACGTTCAAGCACATAATGTCAAACCTTAAATAGTAAAAATTCAATACACACAAACTAGACTAAAAATGTCCATCAAGGGATTCTATGTACTATTTAAAAAAATGTCTCTTAAAAGATCAATTTGTTTATATGTCTTAGCGAGACAATTAATTCATTTTTTATGTTACACAACAATGTGCCGATGGTGTGAAGCCGGTATAATCAGATCGAGTAGTGTTGCATAATGTTATGACGACACAATTTATCATTTCTAAATGCAGGTAGCTTTAAATCGAAAAAATTACCATGTTAAGAACGCTTTATAATCATTAAAATTTATCGTAAAACTCATCTCAGCCATTCTAAATCGTATTTTTTTTCCCGGGGGAGACCCCCGGCCCCCAAAACACCAAAATCTCGCGCTTTCGGGCGATCGCAAAATTATCAAAATACATAAAACTCATCCCGGGGGTCACCCTCAGACCCCTAATAAAACACCAAAATCTCGCACCTTCGACGCTGACACGCTAATTTGGCCAATTTGCGTATTCGTTAATTCCTTTTAGCGACTCCATTGTCTATAAATGTGTACAAGGATTAAATTTAGTGATATATGAAAAATGTATATAAAGCATACATGGTTGGGAGTTGAATTAATCAACAAAATATTGAGGATCTTTGCCCCCCCCCCCATGACGTTTCATCTTCCTACGCCACTGCCTAGTATATGTTTTTGAAAGGTCGGTGTCACTATATAACGGCGAAATCTATTAAACGGTATAAGTCACTGACTTCAGGTATCGCGTGCGCAGTTTGAATCTGCGCATATATATAGCGGTTGTACACAGTACACCCGACAAGGGAAATAATAGTGCGAGTACGCTCGCACTAATAATACAAATGCTTAATGTTGTCATTAGCCCTTGTACAATGATCATTGCTGACCCCACAAAAGGGACGTCACGATGATGACGTGAACTCATAAGCTAGAATACACGTACTTCTTTATATAAACTTTATTTTATACAAATAATTAACAACAAAATAACAAATAAAAAGAGAGATAAAAACAAAAAGACACAACCGACTGATTGACACTATGATAAAGCGTTAAGGAGACATGCTAGGAGAGAGGAGACTACGGTCGTTGTTAGGTGCAGACTGGTCACAATGGTTGCTAGGTAAATGAAAAATCCAGAGGACGATGATATGGTTCCGCTGTTTTCTGAGGTTAAGTATCCAATCGCTACGTTCTCTTCCTCCTCACCCGGAATATCCTCGTCTTCATACCCTACACCAAGATACAAATGATACGGTACTACTAGTACTGTATACATGTATTCGACTTTGTAGTTATAACTTACTTGAGGCACAGGCATTTGATACCTCTAGGCCTATACATGTATAATATAGATGCATGTGTTCGTATATCTATAGAGTCAGATGCCTGAGCTTGCGGAACAGTTATGCGATATAATAAATGCTTTACCCTTTATCAAGGAAAGCAATCATTGTTCATCATTCATATATTAACCATGCAATCGAAAGTTGAACAAATATTAAAATATCACGAATCATCATTTATGATACATTTTAATGTAGTATCATTTTTTCGGCCGGGTAGAATTGGTCCCTATGTGTCTAGTGGAGCACTGTCTTCACTCGGGCACAGTTTTCTATCTTTTGTCACTTTTTCACATAACTTACCGTTAACTAAAAGAATTTCGTTACTTCTCTTATGGCGTTCGATCATGCATAGATATGTCACCTGTCTCCTTTCGTCCATAATGAATGTTATAACTAACAATGTCCTCTTACTGTCACTTTCAGTTATAAGATACGTATGGGTAAATGTTTCACTGTTTACGTCACTTCCTTTAGTTCCACCATTTGTGGACTTGGCGTCAAATCCCACTTCACGTGACCTTCCATCATGAGTCGTCCATTTTGTACAAGGTAGGGCAATATCCAGGGACAGAACGATGCCTCTGAAATGGAAGAGAATTAAATTTTAAATATTGTACTTATGTGAAAAGTTTCACTTATATACATATATAATAGTCTGTCAGCAATACCATACACAACAAAATATTGAACGAGTGTGCAGTAATGTTTTGCCGATATAGCGATGCTTTGTGACAACTATGATTCATGCGCATTTTATAATGCCTTTCTTTACAAGACGATTAAACATAATTACTTTATGCTCCCAGGTTTAGCAGTGATAACATTTATATAGGATAATGTCTAACCAATATGTAACTCTTGTAAAGACGGTGCACATCATTTTAACTGTCCAAAAAGTACTTTTGAGCTACAATATGTGCTAGCTACTTGGAAACCAACTCATAGCATTGCACGACTTTCTAGCCGTTCTAACTTGTTTAAAATCCTACTAATTCAATTGGACAGTTGAGTAAATCAGCAGTTAGCTTTTTACCAATCCGCATTGTAACTAGCAGCTTAAATATAAAACACTGAAACAATAGAAATCGGCGGGTCATACCCCATGTTGGTTCCGATGATCACCTTTCTTGGTAAATCAAACATGTTGGAAATGTAACAACTAACCTTACCGTTTTTGACATAATGCCCATTTTGTCCGTGGAGGCTTCTCCAAAGGCGTTCGATCCACTACATATGTATGTCCCTGTCTCCTTTTTCTGATAATGAATGTATCCATAGCAACAGTGTCTCTTTCGTCACTGGTCGTTATTAATGACGTATGGTATATGTCACTGTTTACCTACATGCTTTCCTTTAGTCCACCACTTGATTTTGATTGGCTCAATCCCACTCACGTGACATTCCAACATCACTGATCGTCCATATGGCACAAGGTAGGAATATCCAGGGACAACGATTTTTTTTGGCACTGAAATAGAAGAGTGAGCATTAAGTTTTTATAAGTATACGTGTACTTATCCATAAAATGAAAACAGTAGGTAATCAATACTGATTTTCTCATTTATGGATCCTGTCTGCTTTTAATTTGCAAAGTTAAAGTTTATTAGCAAAATAACATGGACTGATAGTGTATTAAGTAAATATCTGATGTATTAAGATACCATAATTATATAATCTTAAAGTATTTGGCATGTGATCTTGTTGCCTTGTCAATAACTCATGGAATGTTTTTTGTAATACCTTTACCTTTGAAAAATCTGTGGCGATAATTCATTTATTTAGCAGATGGAATCACTTTAGACATGCAAACCAGGTTCTGTACAGGTTTGTAAGATGTATCCCAGATAGTGTTAAATGCACAATATATGCACTAACATATTTAGGGCTAGTATATTCTGATCAGCAAGAAAAATCCTGATGTACGTGCTTGGGCCAGTCATGCAATTACGTGCGTTTGCATACAGTACTTTGATAATCATGCGCGATTGTGATGCATTTTTGTACGCTACCTCTTTATCATTGTACATAAAGATAGAAATAAATTATGCAAAATATTACAGCAATTCAAGTTATCTTCATCGTGATTTTGGCTCTCATGTCACTTCTCGAATCAGGACCCAGTTTCATGAACATTCCTAAATTTAAAGAAATTCCTGAACTTGAAATTCCCCATAAGAAAGCATTGCAGGAGTTAACTTAAGAAACATCTGAAGTTAAGGAGTCTCCCTTAATATTTGTATTGATTTCCTTTGAAGAATTTGAAGTTAGGGAATTTTAGCACATACTGGATACAGCTATTATATCCGAGAGATATTCTTCCCCTCGCGTAAATTTCTACATTTGCAGTAACTGTTGTTGAGAATCCTTTACGATTATTTAATTAATGTTAGTACAACTTGTAATAAGATTCTCATCCCACAAAAGCTTTGTTCGGCTGGCTTTTGGTTGTTACTGGAAGGAGTAAGAAAAATGCCTTTTCTGAGACAATCCCTTTCATAGGATTAGTATGGAGGAATGTTATCCTCCCTGAAGTAAGGGTAACATTTAATTCCATACCACTACTGGCTCTAAAAATATGTTTGAGATTATACAATTCTCTTAACAGGTGTTCTGTATACGCCGACAGGGATATAAGTCTATCTATATGAAACACAGTGTGATATAGGCTACTGATAGTAACAACTGTATACGTAGCTATGTGGATCATAAGCTTTCATTAGATATAGACCAGATACGTTTTTAAAATCCTGACCAGAAACCTTTGAAGAGTACCGAGATCACATCCCTAATCGTTGCCAAGTCAACAAGCAATGGATTTCTAGCAGAATAGTACATCCAATATGAGTACTAATGAAACTCCAGGAAATTCATTCACTTAAAATTCTCTCAAGAAAACTATCTAGAAAGAAAATATTTAAATATGGAATATTCCTAAAATCCAAAAAAAATGTTATATATGGATGATCCTAAACTTTGTACATGTTTCTCTATTGAGAATTGAAAGAGAAGACATTTCCGTGGTTTGAAGAATCATTAAGACGAAGCTGGGCCCGTTTTCAATATCATCAAACTAGATCATCCTATCAGCATGGTATGAAATTGTTTTCCCATCACATAACGGAATCTAAGGGCTAGAAAAAATACATTATGAAGGAGGAAGTAAGTCGGTCTTTGTGATTCAATATCTTCATCTTTGCAGTCTGTGGCAGTCTCCCAGATTAAAAGGTCAAGGTCGTTTCTGACCTATTGAGAAAGCTAGCTGTTGCTGTCTCACAGAGAGTGTAGACTAATGAAATTTACCGGCATGCTGAAGCTGTTTGTCTAGTAATGGACTACCTGACTCACCAAACCACCATTCCAGAAAGTGCCTGACCTAGGATACAACGACCAAGGCGGTGATCTACTGTAATACATTAAGTACATAGAGGCTAAATAGACATGTCTAATACAACAAGAAAAAAGCATTGAGGACCTGTATGATTATCTAAATGTTTCAATTATAACTGAGAAATAAATACAAATGAATATATATTATGAATATTTTACAATGTGGCGAGAATGTTTGCGTTCTATTTCTCTAGAAAGTTTACCCAAAATTGCTGTCATCCTTTTCATGGATATAGGTGAAGTTTATGTTGTTACCCGAATCGGCCTTCCTAAATTCGGCCTTCCTTAATATCTGTAATTTCATCTTATTCTTTAGTAGGATTTTGCAGTTATCATAATTCGAAGCCCGAGAAGGTAAGTACAGCCACACTTATTCATGCGTTGCTATGGCAACAGAAGATGAACCATCTGGCGAGAATATGCAATTATGCCAAAACACTAAGCAAATGACATCACGTCTCTCTAACTCCTCGAGTTCCGTGCCAAGTTCTGACAGGTAATTGTGATGTATCCAATGTAATGTGTTAATGGTGACAAATGTTCGGGAAATGAAACAAGACACCGCATCGACACCTCTAATTATCTGTCCCCGTTACTCCGCCATAACGGAATTCAAATTACCCTAACTACCAAGTACATCGGCGGCTAATGATCGCATTTCAACAGGCGACAACCGGGAAAGGTCACATTTAATGCTTAAGTATAGTTTACACCGCAAGTCCGGAATTTATCTTGTAAAGTCATCATGTCCTATTTGTTAGGGAATAGTTTGGCTTCTCTCACAGCTGTGTCTGAAAATGTCGAAGTCTATGAAGATACAGTTTGTTTTGCCATGGTCAATTGAGGACGGCCTCGCGTGTATGCAAAGTGTCGCAATGTGTGCATTTATGTCTGTATATTTTTGGGAGGCTGCGGTATACTCATGTTGTTGTCTCCTGAATGTCTGTCTGTATATTTTATTATTTTGGGAGGCAATGGTATATCCATGTTGTTACCTTGCAATACCGATAGTGGAACTTTTATAGTCCTATCTCACTACAGCATGCCACCGAAGACAACGAACAAGCACATTCAAAAAGAGTCAAAATACTCTACAAATGTTAATGCCGCGTCAATGAATGCTATTTTACCAGTTTTTTTATATCTAGACATTTAAAATATCTAAAAGGGGTCTATGGTTACTCTAGTGGATGCAACAACTGCAGCGAATTCTCATATCCCTATGTCTTGGGTGAAAGATTTGACTGTTCCCTTATATAAAAACCAATGAAACAATTCTACATCGTCGCCTATATTCTAGACCCTCAATGTGTCCTATATACACTAAGCTAGTCCCAAAACAGAGAGACCGTCTCTGAAAATACAAACCCCAACCGGAAAACATTAAAAAATCATTAAGATATGTTTCTTTTGAGCATACAAAGCTTTAGGAGTTAATGAACCGGACATTTGTTTCAAGTACTGAGTTTCTCCGTTCCTGGATTCAAACAAAATGGTGAAATAGGAAACGCGACCTTATATATGAACGGCCTTTCAACACAGATACCTTACGATTCCGAGTGTATATTTCAAGTCTTAGATGTTACAGATAATGCTAAAAACAGGTGAATGGTATCTAGAGTTACCAGATGGTTCACACATTTCATGAATGATTTGTCTAAGCCTTGAATCTTGTAAAAACTCTGGTACCAATCGGTCTGTCCTGCTAAAACAACAAAGACGACACCATTTCAAGATAACCTAAAATCAATACCAATCCTAAATTAACAAATTAGAAATGGAGTTATTATGACATCTGGTGTTGCGTGTGAGGGGTATCACGTGACTACATTCGTATTAAGTGTGATTCACAAAGCATGAATAATTAATTCCAGATTATATAACTGGCCACGGTCGATTGAAGATCTACTAATGAAGCCTTCATTAACAGCAGGTTTTGGACCTATAGCTCTCGGGCACACAACTACAGCATCCTGTATTCGTTGGGTATTGTCTCTAAAGTACGGGAGTAACAGGATATTCCCAAGATGACAAATATAGATTATAGTAGTAGCTGTAGTACTATAGGATAATTAATGGTACAGATTGGGATGAGGAACTAGAGACTTGGTTTTCACTGGAGACTTGGTACAATTCCTGAACCAAATGGAATGGTCATATTTACAAAAAAAATGTAGTACATTGGATTAGAATTTGAAAAAAAATCCGTGAATTCCCGTAGGAAAGCAGCCATATATTTACATCCACAATATTTCAGGGGTTACTATTACTGTCTTTATATTACGATAGTGAAAGTAAACCCTGGAATACCGAGGATATATACTTAGCTCATATAACGTACTGTTAACCAATATTTCTTCGATATTTTAAGGTTGACGGTGAGAAAAGCTCGTTTCACATTAGAGCGTGATACTAAGTCACCGCGTAAAAAAACAATGGTCTACAGTAAGAGGCGAAATGCGTATCCCTGACGAACACCTAACGAGAACTAAAGTCTTGATCGAAAATTGAGCCAAAGCAGTAATATAATTCACCAGACATTATAAAGTGATGACTTTGTATAGTGGACTTGTAGACCTTAAATGACCATGGTTGATGGATGGACCATTATTAAGAATCGCTAGAATCATTCGCGTCAACAACCCAACCCCCCTATACCTTCATGTTCGCTACACGTTTATATGTGTGGTGCGTTTAAGATTTATAAACTGTGATCCTCGTACATAAACTTAGTCTACTTTGTGTATTTTAGACACTTTTATGACTTTATTGTCAGTCCAGGACCAAACACCACTGCCCAGTAGTAAAAATTCTGTCGCTCGTATAGTATAGTAATAATAAAACACGACACACATCTGACAAATCTGTCACAACCGCTACTATACCGTACATTATTCACATATACATGCACGAGATTGCTCTTGCATGTCGTAGTAAAATGATACCAATAGAAGCATCAAACAGACCGTGAAATTGTGGGGACGTTTAAACCGTAAATGGAACAGATTGACAAAAGGGATGTTGCGTGATGTCCGACCTTTAAACAGGAACGGTAATTATAGCAGGGTCATCTTTGACCCCAGAATCGTGTCGAGTCGTAATTAAAATGGTCGCCCATTGTCCAGAACATGCTTATTCTGACACCTGGGTTGTCCTTAAGGGGACATCGAAACTTTTTGTCCTGTGTATGTCTGATATATAGAAAGCCATTTTTAAACCTGTATCTCAACAAAAAACAAACCAACAAAAACCACACACACTTACATGTAATTTACTCTGAAGTGGTTTAGAAGTATTTGGTATGGTGTTATATGGACACATGTCTGAATGAATCATTTCAAATTCATTCTCTTCAGGAAATATTTACCGAAACCCCATTTATTCTAGATATAAATTGAAAACATGTGCTAGAGTTTCTGAATAAAAGTATTTCCAGAGCAAAAAGGTGCCGAACCAGTGGAATCCATTTTTTGTAAGTTCCACGATGTTTCTTAAAGCACAAACACATGCAGGAACTATACACAAGTCGATAGCTCATAGCTAGCATCTCTCACGTACAATAAATATTGTCATTGTTCGTGTCATAATGGTAATTGCAGCATAAAGGATGCCGTACCAACTAGGGACGCATCCAACAAAACATGAAAAGAAAAGGAACAAAAAATTTAGCAAGCAATGCGTAACCTTGCGTCAATCCAATTTCAGAATTCGAAAAAGTCGCTATTCTAAATAAGAATACAAACAATAAATTCGCTTTGCTATCGAAAAATGCAAAAAAAAAAAATCCCTGTTGGCTCGTCAAGATAAAAGGCTTTACAAACATACATGTCCTTGACACGGACATATTGACAGTCAGTGATGGAAATCAGTTGATACTTTGTTTACCTACATCGTTAGTACAATTCACGAACCCCCATTCCAGCTATCGTTTTGACTGGGTATTGTTATATCATGAATGCAGAGGTACAATTCTGAGGTGGTACGGGTTTTACAAGCTCTCCGATTAGATACACATTGACAATATGGGTTTTAAGGGCCTTACTGACCCCGCTGGTTGATAAAAGGGGCCGATATCCTAAGCCAAGGGGATTTACATCTCAGTTATGAACTAACATGAGTCACCTTAACCCGCTCTACCGTTTTGAATAGAATGAACATTTAACCAGATTTAGAAGTTAAAACGAAAGTCTAAATACATAACAATGCCTGGTACATTAATATGGTAAAGATATGGGGACTGTGACAATACCATTTAATCTGTTTAACTATATTTGAATAATAAAATCACTTTGCTCGTGGCTCTATACGAGAATATTGACCGCGATACTATCGATATGGTGATTTTATAGAGCACAACACGGCATCAATTTAGCAGTACATTACTGTGGCTCCCAAGAACAGCTTTCCTATTACTATTATCGATCTGTTTTTGTTATTCTCCTGTTCTGTTGTACGTATAAAAAACATCCATTAAAATCCTATATGTTTCTATGTGTTAAAACATTTCTAGTAAAACATATACGTTACCATTTGGTGAAACGTCCCTTGATACAGCAGACGGTACGATATAGATGATTTGGGCGATGATGAGAGAGACGAGTCCTCGGATGAGCATATTGATGGGTGATGGCGAGTGTCTAAACCTCCAGGATAAAAACAATATCCTCTACATATCAATGGCTACAGAATCTCTATCGTTTCCGGTGTTGTGTTGTCGACATGTTAGTTCCGTACCAGCTCCATTTGGTTTGTGTACTGTTTTAGTGGTACAGTTGTGTGTATTATAAACAAACCGCACGACACACATGCACGTTTTACAGGCGGTACTCTAGCTACTATGCATGACTGAGTGACGTGTGAGCTTGACTAGGCGTCGCGCTCTGCTGCTAGTCTCGCTCTCGCAAGGCCTAAGTTATAGTGCAGCATTCAACTGGAATAATTACGATTTACGACTTTATGACAATTTCGTTGTGAAATCAGTACACAGACTGTGCAACATAATATTTCCTATTCTATAAAACGTTAACTGACATGCACCGGTATATTGCCTGAGATTAGATTTTATTCTTATGTAGAAATTTATAAGTAAATGGAAAGGCAATTTAACAACTTTCGTACGACCTTCAAAAAGTTCAAGGTCATTCACCTCCAAGTGACCTTCAATATTCAAGGTCATTAATTTATTTTACAAGAATTCACCAGCGGGGTTACTTCCAAGGTCCACGTATCATAGCTACATACACTATACATATCTATTTATTTGTTGACTGGATAACATCCTCGATACTCCAGGGGTTCCGATCACTTACGATCTCTACATCCCTGGACTATCTCATAGTAAAACTGGAGGAGACAACAGAACAGAACATGTATTTGAGTCCTTTGATGTACATCAAAAGAGCCGTATAACGGACACTGTGATTGACTGTATGGTTTTGAAGTTGGGCGTCGCTCTCTCTCTGTAATCTTCAAAGACAAATTGTGCAGGCCTGTGATTAGTTCAGATTTATTCGCCTTCAGTTTAAAGGGACAATTCACTCACGCTAATTCTTTTACATAACCAAGAAGCAAAATATGGTATAAATGTATTGTTCTACATTTCTTATGAAACATATAACATAAGATATTGACAAATTCCACGTCATTGTTTAGTATTTTAATTGATACCGTTGTAATTACAAATCGTTGATCAATACGATTAAGCAGGTACAATATGTACGCTGTACCAATATCCGAGCCAAAGTCACGCACGTTAAACAAATGAACTAAATAACCACTGTCGAAGTGATATAATGATTTTTTAGGTAAGACAATTCACCTAATAAGGTAAACACACTTCTGTCAGAGCGATTTGAGCTGTTCTAGACAAAAGTAGCATTACTCTACGAGCAAGGGACTGGGTTCGGCAAACAAGATATTCGACCACAATGTGTAATGGCGGACAGCGAGTGAGTTTGAACTTTTCACACGCATTTCACCACCATGGGATTTTCTGACATATCACAGTAAAACCGACTGATCTAATTTCCATTAGAACTGGGGGTTTTCCGATATATATACAAATTTTAATGTTCTCGTAGAATGAATTGTCCCTTTAACTATGAGATAGTCCAGGAGTGTAGAGATTGTAAGTGATCGGAACCCCTGGAGTATCGAGGATGGTTGGATACTGGTAGTTTCTCTTACAGCAAAGGCCGTTTTAGGACGGTCTCTCTGTATGCGATAATTGTGTGTGTGAAATTAATGTTATGTCAACTTCGCTAGCCAAGGGTATCCCCTACGATACTCTTCCTGAAACGGTATCGTAGACTTCTGAATACCATTGGCAAGCGATGTTGCTTTTAATGAACAGCACATCCCATCACAGGGGCCCGTAACCCGTTTATATTATAATATATATCAACGTACCCAGTGACTGAAAATATATATTATAATATAAACATTAGTTACGGGCCTCTGTGATCCCATCCGGTCGTTTATGAACGAAAGTCTGCTGCTGACCGTTATCACAAGCCTGGGATTATTGTTCGGCGCACGAGACACTGATAATGGAACCATAATGTTCATCATACATGGTTTCTGATTTTAACCTTTTGTATTATGGTCATGGTGTATCTTTTACAGTCCCATAATTTTGCATTTTGGTGTCATACAGAACCACAGGACCTGGCATGATTCTTTTAAACTAACAGTATACATATAAATATATATATATGTATATATCATAGTATCCTTGATAATATAATAATATATCCCAATTGGTTAAAAAAATTCGTGCCAGGTCCCTGTGTACAGAACGGCGGGTTGTCGCCTTTCTATGTCTACATGGAAATGCGAAAAAGCGTCGTTTTACACCATCCAAATATTTAATGTTTTCATGCAGTTTTGTCGATTTTTTTTCATTTTTTTTGTCAATGCCAAAACGTCAAATGTTGCCTATCGAAAGTCAAGAACAAGATGTGAAGCAAGAAGTAAGTTTCAACCTCTAAGTGTATCACAATCCGGACGGCTGTATTATACTGACAACTACCATATAGTAACCTCGCAGTGTACGACACTGATAATAACCTCTGTAATACCAAGGATGTCTTCACAGGGACGAACGCTTAACATATTATCAAAATTTGGCAAGATACAAGGGAGTTGGTTTTTAGGAGTTCCTAAATTAATCGTCTTTTATAAAGAAATTAGATATAATTAGCACCAGTATTTGTGTAGTAGTAGTTAGTCTACAAGAGTTACTCCCCCTCTTTCACTCCAAAGCACTGCATAGATACCAAAACTGTCACTGTAGGATGATGGGACTGTTTTTTTTCTATTATAGATCTAGATCTATAGTCAAACTGTAAAGGACACCACTTTATGAAGGACACGTGATTATAAAGGACAGACACAACAACCATATCCACGTACAGACGCACGCATTTTGTTTAAAAAAAATATTATAATATATATATCTTGGTAATATTCTCTGATCATCAAAACTCCATAAATGGGAATGCAAGTGGAGTCGCAAAAATTCATTAACTTGCCGTTAATACTACGCTCATTATCATCTTCTGATACAAAATTTGAAATAAATAAAATGTTATTTTTCATAACGTGGGTCGTCTTACGTTTCCGCCGTCGTTCTAAATACTGCGCGGTAGTCCGACAAAACAGCGAAATTAATCTCCACAGTTATCATATATTACGCAGGAAATCTTGCATATAATCTTGCTCTATAAAGGACATATGTCTGAAAAGGATATTTTTATGTCCCTTTTGTGTCCATATAGACCGGTTTGGATCATATTAGATTCACTCTTATTTTTTTATTGCCGTCTTGATTACCAACGATGGCGGTAAGTCCGTAACGTGTAGATCACAATAGACATGCATTTGTTTTACAAAAAAATAATCTCACAGCTGTCTTGTTAATTATAATTGGCCAACGGATAAATAGCGAAATGCTGTGCTATAGAACAAAAAGGGTTGCTTCCTTTTAAACGTTCGTAAAATTATCAGAACTTTTGTCAGGTGCCTGCACATCTTATGTAATACCAAGTGTATGTTTACGTCAATGGATGTTATACCAGGTGTGTGTACGTCCGATGTTATACCAGGTGTGTGTACGTCCGATGTTATACCAGGTGTGTGTACGTCCGATGTTACACCACGTGTATGTACGTCCAGGGATGTTATACCAGGTGTGTGTACGTCCGATGTTATACCAGGTGTGTGTACGTCCGATGTTATACCAGGTGTATGTACGTCCAGGGATGTTATACCAGGTGTGTGTACGTCCGATGTTATACCAGGTGTGTGTACGTCTGATATTATACCAGGTTTATGTACGTCCGATGTTATACCAGGTGTGTGTACGTCCTATGTTATACCAGGTGTATATACGTCCAGGGATGTTATACCAGGTGTGTGCACGTCCGATGTTATACCAGGTGTGTGTACGTCCAATGGTATACCAGGTGTATGTACGTCCAGGGATGTTATATCAGGTGTGTGTACGTCCGCTGTTATACCAGGTGTGTGTACGTCCGATGTTATACCAGGTGTGTGTACGTCCGATGTTACACCACGTGTATGTACGTCCAGGGATGTTATACCAGGTGTGTGTACGTCCGATGTTATACCAGGTGTGTGTACGTCCGATGTTATACCAGGTGTATGTACGTCCAGGGATGTTATACCAGGTGTGTGTACGTCCGATACTATACCAGGTGTGTGTACGTCCGATGCTATACCAGGTGTATGTACGTCCAGGGATGTTATACCAGGTGTGTGTACGTCCAGGGATGTTATACCAGGTGTATGTACGTCCAGGGATGTTATACCAGGTGTATGTACGTCCAGGGATGTTATACCAGGTGTGTGTACGTCCGATGTTATACCAGATGTATGTACGTCCGATGTTATACCAGGTGTATGTACGTCCATGGATGTTATACAAGGTTTGTGTACGTCCGATGTTATACCAGGTGTGTGTACGTCAGATGTTATACCAGGTGTATGTACGTCCATGGATGTTATACCAGGTGTGTGTACGTCCGATGTTATACCAGGTGTGTGTACGTCCGATGTTATACCAGGTGTGTGTACGTCCGATGTTATATTAGGTGTGTGTACGTCCGATGTTATATCAGGCATGTGTACGTCCGATGTTTTACCATGTGTGTGTACGTCCGATGTTATATTAGGTGTGTGTACGTCCGATGTTATATCAGGCATGTGTACGTCCGATGTTATACATGTACCAGGTGTATGTACGTCCGATGTTATACCTAGTGTATGTATGTCAAGGGATGTTATACCAGGTGTATGTACGTCCGATGTTATACCTTGTGTATGTATGTAAAGGGATGTTATACCAGGTGTGTGTACGTCCGATGTTATACCAGATGTGTATGTTCGTCCGATGTTATACCAGGTGTGTGTACGTCCGATGTTAAACCATCAATAGGTGTGTCTACGTCCGATGTTATACCAGGTGTGTGCATGTCCGATGTTATACCAGGTTTGTGTACGTCCGATGTTATACCAGGTGTGTGTTTGTCTGATGTTATACAGTTATACCAGGTGTGTGTACGTCCATTATTATACCAGATTTGTTTACGTCCGATGTTATACCATGAAAAGGTGTGTGTACGTCCAATGTTATACCAGGTGTGAGTATGTCCGATGTTAAAACAGATGTATATGTACGTCCGATATCATACCAGATGTTTATGTACGTCCGATGTTATACCAGGTGTATGTTTGCCCGATGTTATACCAGGTGTGTGTTTGTCTGATATTATACAGTTATACCAAATGTGTTTACGTCCGATGTTATACCATGTAAAGGTGTGTGTACGTCCGATGTTATACCAGGTGTGTGTATGTCCGATGTTATACCATGCAAAGTTGTGTGTACGTCCGATGTTATACCAGGTGTGTGTATGTCCGATGTTATACCAGGTGTGTGTACGTCCGATGTTATACCAGGTGTGTGTTTGTCCGATGTTATACCAGATGTGTTTATGTCCGATGTTATACCAGGTGTGTGTACGTCCGATGTTATACTTAGATATGTGCATGTCCGATGTTATACCAGGTGTATGTACGTCCAGGGATGTTATACCAGGTGTGTGTACGTCCGATACTATACCAGGTGTATGTACGTCCAGGGATGTTATACCAGGTGTGTGTACGTCCAGGGATGTTATACCAGGTGTATGTACGTCCAGGGATGTTATACCAGGTGTATGTACGTCCAGGAATGTTATACCAGGTGTGTGTACGTCCAATGATGTTATACCAGGTGTATGTACGTCCAGGGATGTTATACCAGGTGTATGTACGTCCAGGGATGTTATACCAGGTGTGTGTACGTCCGATGTTATACCAGGTGTATGTACGTCCGATGTTATACCAGGTGTATGTACGTCCATGGATGTTATACAAGGTTTGTGTACGTCCGATGTTATACCAGGTGTGTGTACGTCAGATGTTATACCAGGTGTATGTACGTCCAGGGATGTTATACCAGGTGTGTGTACGTCCGATGTTATACCAGGTGTGTGTACGTCCGATGTTATACCAGGTGTGTGTACGTCCGATGTTATATTAGGTGTGTGTACGTCCGATGTTATATCAGGCATGTGTATGTCCGATGTTTTACCATGTGTGTGTACGTCCGATGTTTTACCATGTGTGTGTACGTCCGATGTTATATCAGGCATGTGTACGTCCGATGTTATACATGTACCAGGTGTATGTACGTCCGATGTTATACATGTACCAGGTGTATGTACGTCCGATGTTATACCTAGTGTATGTATGTCAAGGGATGTTATACCAGGTGTATGTACGTCCGATGTTATACCTTGTGTATGTATGTCAAGGGATGTTATACCAGGTGTGTGTACGTCCGATGTTATACCAGATGTGTATGTTCGTCCGATGTTATACCAGGTGTGTGTACGTCCGATGTTAAACCATCAATAGGTGTGTCTACGTCCGATGTTATACCAGGTGTGTGCATGTCCGATGTTATACCAGGTTTATGTACGTCCGATGTTATACCAGGTGTGTGTTTGTCTGATGTTATACAGTTATACCAGGTGTGTGTACGTCCATTATTATACCAGATTTGTTTACGTCCGATGTTATACCATGAAAAGGTGTGTGTACGTCCAATGTTATACCAGGTGTGAGTATGTCCGATGTTAAAACAGATGTATATGTACGTCCGATATCATACCAGATGTTTATGTACGTCCGATGTTATACCAGGTGTATGTTTGCCCGATGTTATACCAGATGTGTGTTTGTCTGATATTATACAGTTATACCAAATGTGTTTACGTCCGATGTAATACCATGTAAAGGTGTGTGTACGTCCGATGTTATACCAGGTGTGTGTATGTCCGATGTTATACCATGCAAAGTTGTGTGTACGTCCGATGTTATACCAGGTGTGTGTATGTCCGATGTTATACCAGGTGTGTGTACGTCCGATGTTATACCAGGTGTGTGTTTGTCCGATGTTATACCAGATGTGTTTATGTCCGATGTTATACCAGGTGTGTGTATGTCCGATGTTATACTTAGATATGTGCATGTCCGATGTTATACCAGGTGTGTATATGTCCGATGTTATACTTAGATATGTGCATGCCCGATGTTATACCAGGTATGTATATGTCCGATGTTATAACAGATGTATATGTACTTCCGGTGTTATACCAGATGTTTATGTATGCCTGATGTTACACCAGGCGTGTTTGTCCGATGTTATACCAGGTGTGTGTACGTCCGATGTTATACCAAACGTAAATGTACGCTCGATGTTATACCAGATGTATGTACGTCCAGGGATGTTATACCTGGTGTGTGTATGTCCAATGTTATACCAGATGTGTATGTACGTCCGATGTTATACCAGATGTGTATACGGCCGGTGTTATACCAGGTGTTTGTACGTTCGATATTGTACCAGTTGTGATTACGTCCGATGTTATACCATGAATAGGTGTGTGTATGTCTAATGTTATACCAGGTGTGTGTATGTCCGATGTTATACCAGGTGTGTGTACGTCCGATGTTATATCAGATGTGTATGTACATCCAATTTTGTACTAGGTGTATGTTATGTTCTATGTTATACCAGGTGTGTGTATGTCCGATGTTATTCCAAGTGTTTGTACATATGATGTTATACCAGGTGTAGATACATCCGATGTTATACTTGGTGTGTGTTTGTCCAATGTTATACCAGATGTGTGTTTACGTCCGATGTTATACCAGGTATGTGTACGTCCGATGTTATACAAAGTGTGTGTACGTCCGATGTTATACCAGATGTGTGTTTGTCTGATGTTAGTGTACCTCCGATGTTATACCAGGTATGTGTACGTCCGATGTAATTCCAGGTGTGTGTTTGTCCGATGTTATACCAGGTGTATGTACGTCTGATGTTATACCTGGTGTTTGTACGTTCGATGTTATACTAAGTGTGTGTTTGTCCGATGTTATATTAGGTGTGTGTTTGTCCGATGTTATACCAGGTGTTTGTACGTCCGATGTTCTACTAGGTGTGTGTATGTCCGATGTTATACTAGGCGGTGTTTGTCCGATGTTATATCAGGTATGTGTATTTCCGATGTTATACCAGGTGTGTGTACGTCCGATGTTATACCAGATGTTTGTACGTCCGATGTTATACTAGGTGTTTGTATGTCCGATGTTATACCAGGTGTGTGTTTTTCCGGTGTTAAACCAGATGTGTATGTTCGTCCGATGTTATACCAGGTATGTGTACGTCCGGGGATGTTATACCAGGTGTGTGTTTGTCCGATGTTATACCAGCTATATGTAAGTCCGATATCATACCAGGTGTGTGTACGTCCGATGTTATACCAGGTGTATGTACGTCCGATGTTGTACCACGTATATGTACATCCGATGTTATACCAGGTGTGTGTATTTCCGATGTCATACCAGGTGCCTGTTTGTCCGATGTTATACCAGATGTATATGTACGTCCGATGCTATACCAGGTGTGTATACGTCCGATGTTATATCACGTGTATGTACGTCCGATGTTTTGCCAGGTGTATGTACATCCGATGTTATACCAGGTGTGTGTACGTCCGATTTTGTACTAGGTGTATGTTATGTCCGATGTTATACCAGGTGTATGTACGTCCGATGTTATACCAGGTGTATGTACGTCCGATGTTATACCAGGTGTATGTACGTCCGATGTTATACCAGGTGTATGTACGTCCGATGTTATACCAGGTGTGTGTACGTCCGATGTTATACCAGGTGTGTTTACGTCCGATGTTATACAAGGTGTATGTACGTCCGATGTTATACCAGGTGTATGTGTACGTCCGATGTTATACCAGGTGTGTGCACGTCCGATGTTATACCAGGTGTGTGTACGTCCGATGTTATACCAGGAGTGTGTACGTCCTATGTTATACCAGGTGTGTATACGTCCAATGTTATACCAGGTGTATGTACGTCCGATGTTATACCAGGTGTGTTTACGTCCGATGTTATACCAGGTATGTGTACGTCCGATGTTATACAAAGTGTGTGTACGTCCGATGTTATACCAGATGTGTGTTTGTCTGATGTTAGTGTACCTCCGATGTTATACCAGGTATGTGTACGTCCGATGTAATTCCAGGTGTGTGTTTGTCCGATGTTATACCAGGTGTATGTACGTCTGATGTTATACCTGGTGTTTGTACGTTCGATGTTATACTAAGTGTGTGTTTGTCCGATGTTATATTAGGTGTGTGTTTGTCCGATGTTATACCAGGTGTTTGTACGTCCGATGTTATACTAGGTGTGTGTATGTCCGATGTTATACTAGGTGTGTGTTTGTCCGATGTTATATCAGGTATGTGTATTTCCGATGTTATACCAGGTGTGTGTACGTCCGATGTTATACCAGATGTTTGTACGTCCGATGTTATACTAGGTGTTTGTATGTCCGATGTTATACCAGGTGGGTGTTTTTCCGGTGTTAAACCAGATGTGTATGTTCGTCCGATGTTATACCAGGTATGTGTACGTCCGGGGATGTTATACCAGGTGTGTGTTTGTCCGATGTTATACCAGCTATATGTAAGTCCGATATCATACCAGGTGTGTGTACGTCCGATGTTATACCAGGTGTATGTACGTCCGATGTTGTACCACGTATATGTACATCCGATGTTATACCAGCTATATGTAAGTCCGATATCATACCAGGTGTGTGTACGTCCGATGTTATACCAGGTGTATGTACGTCCGATGTTGTACCACGTATATGTACATCCGATGTTATACCAGGTGTGTGTATTTCCGATGTCATACCAGGTGCCTGTTTGTCCGATGTTATACCAGATGTATATGTACGTCCGATGCTATACCAGGTGTGTATACGTCCGATGTTATATCACGTGTATGTACGTCCGATGTTTTGCCAGGTGTATGTACATCCGATGTTATACCAGGTGTGTGTACGTCCGATTTTGTACTAGGTGTATGTTATGTCCGATGTTATACCAGGTGTATGTACGTCCGATGTTATACCAGGTGTATGTACGTCCGATGTTATACCAGGTGTATGTACGTCCGATGTTATACCAGGTGTATGTACGTCCGATGTTATAACCAGGTGTATGTATGTCCGATGTTATACCAGGTGTATGTACGTCCGATGTTATACCAGGTGTGTGTACGTCCGATGTTATACCAGGTGTATGTACGTCCGATGTTATACCAGGTGTATGTGTACGTCCGATGTTATACCAGGTGTGTGTACGTCCGATGTTATACCAGGTGTGTGTACGTCCGATGTTATACCAGGAGTGTGTACGTCCTATGTTATACCAGGTGTGTATACGTCCAATGTTATACCAGGTGTATGTACGTCCGATGTTATACCAGGTGTGTGTACGTCCGATGTTATACCAGGAGTGTGTACGTCTGATGTTATACCAGATGTATATGTACGTCCGATGTTATACCAGGTGTGTGTACTTCCGATGTTATACCACTTATATCTGTTTTGTCAATTTTAAACTCATGCCAGGCCGCATTCACGAAATCATTCTCTTGGCTTACTCACATTATGGTATGGTTAATGTTTTTGTTGTTCTTTTTAAATTTCCAAGATAATTTTTTTCACAAACCGAAAAGGCTCAGAGATCAAATGTTATCACCAAATGTGTTTAAACAAGAGAAAAATTTCGCGTCCATGGCACTTTCCAGTTTGTCCATTAATCGAGCTCAACTTGATGAGCATACAGGAGTGCATCTTCTATGCAGCAGTCGACAAGCGATCGATAGATATCGTGTTTAAATCTCATTAGGCGTTAATTCTTTTTCAATAAATGTTCAATCTATTTATTAACCAGTCTTGTGGAATTATTTGGCGATGTTCCCGTATTTGTTATCGATAGGAGCTACGTGTGGGATCGATATAAATATATATGTCAGCATTTTGAACATTGCCGAGATATCTGTAGCCGTTACTTCATCATCTTTGTATTAATTCTTTACAATGAACGTCCGTTTTATTTGGAGTAATCCGTAATAAATAAATGATATTGTGTTACGTAAACCAACACAAGTCATTCCAAACCAGATTGCTAGAAGGTTCTTTTAGAAATTACGAAACTTGCTAGAGTTATCTTCCCTTGCTAGAGTTATCTGTCCATTACTATAAAAGGTCAAACACTCTTTACATTTAGTCTAATTTGAAATCAGAAAACCGACCCATGGTAATCTAAATATCATAAACTTGATTTTATTAAACTACAATGTCATTAATCTATATAATTTAAACACAGATAAAGCTGAGATTTTTTAGAATGGTAACAAGACGAAGTCCAGGTATGTAAGCAATACAAGTTTATTGTCGGTTAAAACAAATTGGCAATATCCAGGGAAATGCAATGGAAGCTAAAGTCATAGGAAGGAGTCTTCCGCCTACAGTTGTCACATGACTAATAGTTGCCATGTGACTAACACAGCTGTCACGTGACTGACAGTTGTCACATGACAAACCAAGTAATCACATGACAAAGATAATTCTGGCTTTTCCCTCGTGCACAGCTAACCAGTCACATGGCAAAGTAACATGAACGAAAATAGTACACCTACATATCTCCTTTATCTGTGTCTACACAATTATATGCATAGTGATAAAAATTTCGTACCATTATAAAGGTATTTTATAGTTGAGAAAAATAAATTCTCAATCAAAAAGTATAATATATAAAGGTAAATACTCTGTGAAGGAAAATGTATAATCTTGTTTTTCAATTAATAATATAGCCAGCTAAGTATTTTGTTTGTAGTTCATACAACACATTCTTCTATACACAAACAACATGCAAAACAAATCATTCCAAAGACATAATACATACACCTTCTTTATTTAAATAGGGGCAGGACAAGAAGCCGTGGAAATTTAAAGCATTTAGTTCTTCTTAAAAATAATAATCACAATGGCGTTGTCTGGATATTGCCATTAAGTCTTTTTTATATAAAACAAAAATAGAAAAAAAAAATATAATCATGTGGTGGCTTAAATGAATGCTGGAATTTCTTGGTCGTCGTTTTTTGAATGTCGAGGGGCTGATGTAGAACGCCCCTCTAGGACCTTCTACAGGATGGAAAAGCTTCAACCAATCTAATGGCGAGTTCCTATACATTCCTACAACTAAACTTGTATCTTTTTACACATAAACGACTCTACACATCTAAAGCTGTCAAATTTCCACCACTGTCATATCTCGCAATATTACCCCGATTGGTTTTTGTACTCCTGAACCAAACCTCTGCGCAGCTACTACTAAAATGGTAACCATGTGCCGCTAGCATTGCCTTCCCGAGCCTCAAGTACAGAATGCGCCAGGCATGGATAACACAATCGTTTGTGTCGTGTTCCGATGTCATAACATGATATAATAAAATAACGAAATATGAATCCATGTATGTATCAAGTTATATATACACTGTATATAAATATAGAAATGAAAACATTATTTTACCCCCCAACAGTAGTAGCTTTGCAGAAGTTTGTCAGGCGTTCGAAAAAATTTACCGATCACAAAGTAACATACATACAAATACACAAAGAGTGGAGAGGTTAAAAAGCAGACCCGGTCGACCCCATCCGTCCCGACTCTCTAGTCTCTCACTCTCGTGCTGGGTCGCAATATCGCGGCAAGGTCACATTGAGTATAGCATTTCTTATTATAATAATAATTTACATAAATTTGGAATTTCTCATATGAACCCTAACACACAATAAGACAGAATTGTTGGATCCTCTATGGCAGGTTCTCATCATATTATTTTTTTTTCAAATTCTTGCACGACGATTTGAATAGCTGTATAAAGCTGATGTAACAGTATTTTTATCCCTTTTGACAGTCTTTTTCTTTGTCTGTCTATCCTCGTAATTTATGATATAAATTTGGTGAGGGGAATATGTCCTTGTTCGATACATTAATAACCAGCAATCTCAGCAAAGGTCTGGTCCAGTTCGTCACTGATTGCCTTGTATCTTTCCTTCTCTCCAAGCAGTTCATCTGTAAAGTGGAAATATCATAGGTTAGACCGAATCAAAAGAGAATGATTTATCCAAAGGAAGGGCTCAAAATTACAATGTATTAATAATTAATATTAAGTTTAAGTTGTTGCCTTCAATCTGTGTAGATTTTTTCTTCTTTAATCTAAGAAAAGATTCTTCAGAAACACCAGATATTTGATTTGACGATTGTGAAATAAAAAAATTTAAACTGTGTTTTCAATCTGAGATAAGAACTCAACAAAATATATATCTAATTTTGATGAACACAACCAGAGATAGAGTGCATAATTAATATTGTCCTTATATTCTAATGGCGGAATGAACATGCAAATCAATCTACATGGTATGCAAAATCTTTTTGTCTGTAACATTTTGAGTTTTTTCATCACAGTTCTTAACCTTCAAAGTCCATAACTATTGGTAATAACTTTCTTTCGTGTTGTTTCATGCATTCAACAATTGCGTCAATAGTAATGACATGCCCTAAGATGACTAGATTAGTTTTCTTACTGAATCATGCTTTAACACACTTGGACGAACATGCTCAGATTTTATTAAGATTCAGTTGCCATATAACTACATTATATCTGTGATAACTCAAAGACAAAACTGAAATAGAATATTCTATTCACCTGAAGTATGACAACTACAGCTTATGCTGGTAAATTTTCAGATCTGATAATTAAGTACATAAGAACAGAAATAGACCCCCACGCATCAGAAGGTTATCAATTCAAGACCTCCACCTATGTATCAGATGTTTTTTATAACTAACAGATAACTTAAAACACAATATGTTCTACCAGACCTTTTCAAATTGAGTAGTCATCTATATAAGTCTAGCTGCTCACTTAGAAATTCGCCAACTGACTCAATGTGTTGTCCAGTTCGTCTTTCAATTCCTTCATCTGGTGTTCCTTTTTGTCATTCAAATCTGCAAAACGTGCATGGGGTAAAAACACAAATCATGCAAACAATTCAACAGGTAACACACTCAATGCATTTGTCCTTTGTCAACAGTTTGCTCTGACAAACTATTGTTTAGTATAACACTGTAAATTCATCACATAACTACCAGTATGTCTTTGGTTTATTGACCCCCGGAAAGTCCTAATGAACTCTTCTAACCTTTGAATTAGAAGAGTTTAAATGTTTCTTCAGAGGTGATCAAGTTGAAACCATATGACAATCATCTTTTTTACTCCAATCCAGATGTCATGTTTTCTCTGCTAAGCATGCGATTTTACTTTCTTTTTGTCGAAAAAAAACCCAACCCCAAATAGTAATATTTGGATCCATAACAGTCCACATCTAATTTGATGATTCTATGAATATTCATTAAGATGTATTACTGATAGTTATGTGATTTAGATTCTACATCTGTGATTTAGTATACAGTGAAACCTTAACTCAATTTGTATATAACTCAGAGACCCTGATAAATTTGTGGGTTTTTAATTTAACCTCTTTATAGAAAACTCCAAAATTTATTAGGAGCCTTGTGACTTTGAGATAAGGTTGAGCTGCATACTAAATATTATACACTATAATCATGATGCATATTCTATGACATTCAATTTTACTATTAAAATTGTTCACTTTACTTTTCACACACTCTGAAAGTAAAATGTTAGTTGTACACAAATTCAATGGATTAGGTTGATGTTATCACACGGGCAAAAACACACATTTGTATTTTTCTTAGCATCTTATTAATGATCATTTCTATAATGTAATGTTAGTCAAGGTTTTAAACACACATACATACAAACACAGTGTCCAAATGTATGATGAAAATTACACTGAATGCAAACTTTATATGAGTTTTTACTGTATTAATAATAGTATGACAAACCAATTTGTGTGCATGTGTATTTACTTAACTCTTTTATGTGTTGGAAAAGAAAAAGATTTTTTCCAGGTTTTATACAATATTCGAAAAATTTTAATTCTTATTTTTCATATCATGATCCAAGAAATGATTTACTTTCCAGGAAAAATTACATACATTTTTTTCTGGAAATACATTCTGATTTTGTTTCTAACTTAGAGTTTTTAAATTCAAAAATGTTTTTGTAAACTATTCCTTTATTCTATTTTTCAAATGTAGCTTTCAACTGATATGTTGCCATGCAGTAACTCATGCTTTAATGTTTGTGTTGAAATAAAATGTATCTTACCTTCAAGACTGTCTACGTCCTTCTGAAGTTTGACTACTTGTCTTTCAGCTTCTGTGGCCCTGTTTTCAGCCTAAAATCAAAAACATTTCCAATTAATACACAAATACATTTCTCAGACTCGGATGTAGTAAAGTTATTTTCTGCAATTCATACAATGGTTTGGTTTGTTGGTCGTGTTTATTTTGTTCTTTTACTGCAAGGGTCTTTTGGGGGTATTTTTAGGTAAAGAAGATGTGGAAGGCCAGAGTTCATGGAGAAAACCCTCCAACCTATGACTAGTAATAATGAAATACAAGAAGGGAGAGCTATAACTAAACCAGGATTGGCAGTCTTATAATGTAATACACATGAAATTGTCATGGTCCTAAGCTTTACAATTGAATAACAAAAAGGTCCATCAAGTAAATGTTAAATCATCACTACATTATAAGGACATAAACAAATATATCTAGGATGCATGTTAAGCGAGCAGAGCAGTGAAGCTTTAAAATGAATACATTAAGCATTCTTGTAAGAAATAAAATAAAAATCTGTATCTGAAAAAGAAACTTAATTGCAATTTTTAACAAATAGATAAGTATTGTATGAACATCGATTTGTGTTTTATATCAGAACAAATTACTCTAATGACAAATAATCTAATCTTAATTCAAAATAAGGATATATTATGAACGAATGAACAAAACATAATGTTACTCATTTGCTATATGAAGGGAGAGAACTCTAAAAATACAGGGAGATAACTGATTAATAAAGGGGAGTAACTCTGATTTACTTACATCCTTCAGGCTCTTAGTGAGATCTCTGATGGTTTCCTCGTAGCTATCCTCTCTCTGTGATGCCTGGTAACAAATACAAAGCTCAAAGCATGAGTCAAATATCATTAACAATACATTTCCTAAGTCTATCACTACCAAAAGAGGAAGCAGAGTGTCATAATACAGAAGAGGAAAAATTCTCAGAAATTGTTTGAGATTAAGAAGAGATGAAAGAGATATTCGACATAGAATTACAAGATTGGATTTACAACTGTAACAATTACATTTCAAATCAAACATCGACTACAATGTCAACAGTTAAATCTGAAAGTCAAGGGAAAATCATTGAACTGAAAATAAAACAAATTTTCTCATTAATTTGAAGCATCATAATAGCAAAAATATATATAGTTCTGATTCTGCAAGACAGATTAGACACTTGAACAATACCAAAGATACATCTATAAATATTTTTACTACACTTTTGTTATGAAACGATCACGGGAATGTCACATTTCAGACCTCTTTTCTGAAGACTTGAAAATTCAAAATTTCAAAATCACTGAATTTGCCATTTTCTTTTAATTCACAAAATTTTTTCATCATTGCTTAGAATTTTTCAAGATGCAGATTTTCGTTGGTATTGTTATCATAGTATCACAGAAAACTTATATCTATATCAAATACTAAAATATAAACCTTCAAGCTACTTTTGCAGCTATCCTATTCTTGTGACTTGACAACAATGAAACTGAAATATGTGAGAGCTGACGAGAATGATAGGAATATTTCTTTTAATTTGTGATTTTTCATCAGCCTGATGGCTATTTCTCTGTGTTAAACACAAAATTCATGTTAAAATTACAATATATATATATAAACATACATAATATATACATGTCACTTGACACAAAATGCCTTCAGGTTCTATTTCAAGGAAAGTTGGATAGTAGATTTAGTTCTGAAAGAAGATCAACTCCACAAGAAGTTGAAATAGGAAAAGACAAAACGACTGAAATTTCGTACAAAATCAAAGAACCATATACATGTATGGATATAATGATCGTCCCATTCAAAACGAACATGTAATTTCCTACTAACCACATACTATCCTTGAAATAGAAATATTGACGATTTCAGCTATACGAAGCATTACCATTTATTAGTTCTATTGTTGTGCCAGCCTTATACATGACGATCTTCTAGCTAGGTTAATGTACTACACTACTATCAAGACAACAGGCTACTGATATACACGTGACATAAAACTAACCAATCATTATCGCCCATCGCGACCCAAAAATTCACCCAGTTGTGAAACTGTTATATATTGTGTACATCCATATTTGCAATTCAACATAGACAGTTAGTCAATGTAATGTGCAATATAGTACAACGACAAGATGTTACAAAGCTGCTCATTGGCTCAGAGGTAAGTAGTCCAATTCAGTGTGTTTCGAGAGCTTAATCTCGCATTCCTTTTGATTAACGCAAAGAAACCTTTTTGTTATGCATGGTGTCAGTGCAACTAAACATCTATCATACCGGCTAACTACGAAGCATAGAGTAATATACTGTTTAGTTAAGCCGAAAGAATCCTACAATAATTCTTGTGTCCTCAATCCATACAAATTCTTAACTCTATGATGAAAGAAAATGTGTTTATAAATAAGCCATAAAATGCCAAAGAGCTGGTACCCTATCTGATGAAGAGAAAAATGTCTTCATTCTTAAAAACATCTAAACATTAGCAGCCTGGAATATTGTGTAAAAATTCCAGTTGGTAGGCATTAAATCTACTATCCTATTAGTTCATAGACTCGCCAACTCCACATATTTCAGATATTCTCATTGATCACAATTTATGAAATTGCACTGCTGATTCCGTGAATAGTAAATGATGAATTAGTCTCAAATTTTGTTTTGCAGTTGTTTTTCTTTCAGAGCATTTTTGAGGATATTTTTGTTTAAAAAATCTTCTAATATGAGATAATTCCAAATGATAATAAGACTAATTCATCATGAGTCGTTTTCCAGGGTTTGATTCGCCATTTTCTAGCAAACTGTACACGAGACATGAAGCTGATTGTTGTGTCTCACCGAGGGATTGTGACCAACTTAGTCAATGGCTGCTGAGGGGAGATAACTTTAAACATTTTTTTCTTTAAAGGGGAGATAACTCAAAATATTTCTTTGGAAGTAGCACAAAAAAAACTTGTAATCATCCTTGTTTCAGATTATGGATTGAGTTCATATTGCAATTTTCCTTCAAGTAGCCTTTCTGATTTTCTTTTCCTTTGTTTTCAATTTTTTCTTGTTGTCTCTTGATGATAATGATAATAATGATAACTTGCTTAAAGTGAGTACCACAAACAGTTGAGTTCATGCACCTATATCAAACTATAAGCTACAGATGGTCGACAGCATCCGAACTATCCATCTACTGACTACCCTGCTGGGGTGTCTAGAACTATCAATACCTGTGTCTCATTCAATTCGAAAGCAAACTCTACAGTACAAGTATTTAACATCAGCCATATAACATGCGACAGACCCCCCTCAGCAACCTAGTCCTACCTCCATATACAGCAGTTTCGTCTGGCCAATTTGAAAAAGGTTCTTTTTGAAATGTTGCAAAGGCCAAATGAAATGTTTGCCATCAAAATGCATCTACATACAATAGTAAATGAATGCACACAGACGCTGTACAGAACTACATGGTGCCCTCCCAGTTCTACTCGGGTCTGACACAACAAGCAGAAGGCTCCATCTATAATGTACAAACATGGCCGGTACAATCTTACTTCTATCCAATCAAAATCCAGGAATACATGACCCTGCTGGACTAAACATTTGTCTACTTTAAACCAATCAAAAAGCAGGGAAGCTATTTCTGCTGTACAGACCAGTTACTAAGCACTCCTGTATGGTGTGTGTATATATAAACATACAATAAAAAATAAGGATAAAACAATTTGATCACTGATCGTGTACATGGCATCATGTAATCTCATCATCAACATGCTAGGGCAAGCAGATGAAAACACCATGCGAGTGGTGTTGTTTGACACGATACGCTTTTTCTACCTCTTGTTCAGAGATCTCCAAAGATTTCATATTGTTGCCCACCACCTTCAATTCCTCCTCCAATTCAAGGACTTTTCTGAAAACACAAAATCATATTAATTTTACAAAAACGGTTACTATAGTGACATAAGTGAGTGTGACCCTAGGTCAGGCCTGCTTAGCCTCCGCCGGCAGGCAGGCATTGCCTCGCTAAACCTGGCTAGATTACACCACCTGGGCTTCTTACCTGATCGTTTTGCACCTGAAGGGTTTTGATATTTGCACCCACAACAGTGAGCTCTTCTTCGAGTTCGAGTACTTTGCTGCAAGTGTACAAAAGATATGGGTTTATGTACTGTAAAATGGCATGTTGCCCCTCATTAGAATCGACAGGCATATGGGATGATTTCCATTGGGTTTTTTTTTTGCACTTTTTTTTCTGCATGATTAGAGGTCTATGAAAAGACCTAGTCCTGAAAGTCAGGAAGGTTATTAAACTTTGATGGTATCGTCATAGTTTGACAATGGCATTTTGCATTGTCTTTTGAAATGGGACCTTCTTTAGGTTTAAATCAAAGTTTTTTTACTTTTACTTTTAAATACTTCTAAACTTTTTTCCAAAGAAATTCATAAATAAAAGAAAAGGGTAAAACAAAAAAAATGAAACTTGCACAAAATGTGAAATGAAAATGTGATGAAAGAAAAACTTTTGAAAAATGGGAATAGCTGACAAAATAAAATGTATAGAATTGGGAATGCAATGGAAAATGGAACAAAACCAAATCATGCTTAAATACTAAAAATTTCAAATAATCCACTATGGAACAAATCATGCCACAATCAGTACACAATACCCTATCTGTTGTCTAGGTCCAAACCAAGACCAGAGATTTCATTTTTAGAAAATTGGACTGGGACAAACACAGTTAAAACGGGTTTCAGGTGCAGGCTAAATCAGGGACTGATCAAGGGAGGTCACTCACTCAAGGGAGACTACTCTCATCTTCACAGGTCAGAGCCAAAAGCGACCCAAACATGCAATTGATGAGAACAGTCTAATAAAACTCAGTGCAAATGATTCCAACAAAATGTTAGTTGTGAACACATGATCTTGAGCAGGCAGCAGGCAGACGGCGACAGCAATCCCAACATCGAAAACATGGACAGGCAGCAGGCGAACACTCTTCTGTTAATTCTACTCGGCCAGGCGTCGCAAGCACATAGACTTGCTCTACTTGACCAAACAAAAACGAATCAATTGCACCGTGTTTTAAGCAGGTCAATTACTTGTATCCATTTCAGAAATTTTGAAAATTTTCAAAATTAATTCATGTGAATTATTTTCTTTGACTTATTTTATTATTATTATTATTTTTTTAATTTTCTGAATAGGATACCATCTTAAGTTTATTGTATCTTCCAAGGTTCTTTTGAATTTCCATGTGTTTGAATCAATAGAATACCACACCTGTATTGTATTTCAATAAAAGTATTATCTTCATTCCATTAAAGATTTGATATTCCCGCCCTTCCCCGTTTTGATGTGGAAATTCAATGTTGAAGCTTGTTGGATACCAGTCCTATCACTATCACTTTATATTTATCTTACCTTGTGATAATTTGCTTCTAGAGTTTTTACCATAGCTGACTGACCATAGTATTCTTCCTCTGTGGCTTTGATTTTGCTGAAATAATTCCCAACAACATACAGGCAAAGGAACACGGGTGTTAATCATGCATGCCTAAGAGGAAACTTCACTGACATCTGTTACCATAGTAACAGATTTTAGAACCAAAGTTGCAAACTGTAAAATTGTGCAAATGTCGAGCTGAATTTTCACCTAAATTAATTTCTGCATGACACTCTATTTATCACATCAATTCTGAGGAGTTTATAAATTTAATGAATAGAAAAAAAGTGCTAAAAGGTTTATGCCAAATGTTCCCTTTTCTGAGTTATGGAGAGCAATATAAGAATGGATAATTTTTCTTGAATATTGTTCTACCATATGTTTGATGAATTCACAATGAATACCAAATCTTTCAATGTCCTGGAGTGAATAAGGCATATAAAGCCAGGAGACTAGAAATGTAGATCTTTTGATGTCATTCTACTTTATCATACAAGCCCCTTTTCCATAAAACTATAGGAAATGATAGCAAACTGAACAAAAATATGCAAACGAGTTTAAACTTTTGAAGTCAAGTTTCCCCTATCATGGGCGAGATAGATGCATGCATGTTAATCTTACAATTTGTCTCACTGTACCATTTCTTCTAAACTTTTGGTTTTTTATATTCCGGTATTTAAAAAGATACATACATGTAGGTATGCTTTATTACTGTAAGTATGTGCAGCTAATAGTTCTACAAAAGGCCTAGTAAACTGTAACAGTATAAATGTGCAGTATTAATACAGATATTAAACTTATAGCTGAAATTTATCTTCCTGGAATTTATCTTCCTGGCTTCCACTATTAAAGTCTTGTTATAAAGATAATGCCAAAAATATTGTACGGTAATCCTGTGTTTTTTCAGAAATATCTTTAAATCACAATAATTTTTTTCGAAATGTCTCAGCCCATTTTGGGCAATATTCAAAATGACAAACTACAGATTTCCATTCCGAAGCTTGAATTCCAAAATTGTTTGATTTTTTGGTTTGACGTTGACTCCGACTGTATAAAACTTCAACACTCACGCTCTGTACTCCTCAACCTGGTCCTCTAACTGATCTCGCATGTGTTCACTCATTTTTAGTTTGGATGCAGCCTACAAAAGGGGGTTAATAAAATGGGATAAAGGAACATGTTCTACAAACACAACACACAAAAAAAAAACATGGCGGGGTGATCGTCACATGACTGTCATGTGACCACTGTGTTTGTCCTAGGCGTGCACCATTCCGAGAAGAGGAATACTCACGCATCAGCAGCCTCCAACCGAGTCTCGGCACGCTCAAGGTCCACTTCTGTAATAGCAAGCTTACGGGCGGCCTGGCAAATGGCAAGATTGGTTGTTATAGCGACCCGCAGATATGTTTATATAAAGGCACATAGATAGAAAGATTGCAGGAAAGATGTCTTTTATTGGAGAAAAAAAAAATTTAACTACTCTCATTTCTAACCCAGCTCAGCTTTATAATGTAACCAATTACATCATTTTAAATTAATTCTTCTGTTCAGAAAGAATCATGCTGAAAGCTTGGAATGGAAGATCTTAATATGAAAAAGAATTTATTTTGAATATTTCATAAAGGTAAAAACTTGCAATCAGGACCATGCAGATTTTACTTTAAACATTTAATCACCTAGATAACAGTTCATCATATTGACCAAACATTAATTTCCAATAATTAAAAAAAAAATAGAAAAATATAAAGAATTCATTAAAATTAAACAGAAGGAGAAAAAATCATGCAAAAAAAAATAGAAAGGAAAATCAAAAATGATAAAAACTCTAGGAGAAAACCATAACTCATGCAAATATTGAAAACATCAAAGTGCTAGTTTAGAAAAAGATTGAGGTGCCTTGCAATCAACTAGAAGTGTGACTGTTTTTGTAAAACATGACACTTGTCTAGCAGGGATATCTACAGGGTTACAATATAACAACATGCTTGCTTGCTATTACAGCTGGCCAAGAGCTGGAAACGCCCTCGACAAACACAATGAAACACACGCAACAGTCAGCTCCTGTTTCATGCAATTCTCGGGACAATTATGACTTTTCATTTCAATAAAAATATCATAAATAGTAGTACGAGAAGATTAATTTTTTTTACAATTTACAGGACAAAGTATGACAGTTAGTTTTAAAAACATGTCATAACATGGCCAAAAATTGAAACATTCATGGAGCCCTGCACCTCTGAAGTGAACCACACAAGACTATAGAAATGGTCCTATGTAGTAACTACAGAGGATGAGTTAATATGGATGCATGTATACAAAAATTTCATTCAAACAACAAAACCAATTGAACATTCTCAGGGATGGGTACATCTCATTAAAATTATTCATCAATTTTTTTTCTTTCTTCTATAGTTCTATTGATTCTAAAAACAAACTTGGTGTAATTTCCACCATAATTATCATTTTTTTTGGTAAAAGTTTTGTTTGTTTGTTCATGAACATGTGATTGATCACATCCCTTTCAAATATTCTAAGAATCCATTTTCATTCGAAAAGAAATACAGATATTTTCTCATCATAATAATACTTTTGATTTTGGATTCTTTAAATCAAACTGATAAATTCAAACCAGATAACAAAACATGCATAACAACATCAAGAATAAAATGAAATTCATTGTTGGAAATTTAAAACATAATGCAGTCTATCAAATTTCTAAATACATTCAGATATGAATGATAAGTGTTAAAACTAGATAATCAATGAACACAAGTGACTGATGTGATTATGACAAAACGTTTTTAAATTAAAACCATGATCAGAAAGTAGTGATTGACATCATAAAATGGTGAAAGTTAATTTTTTGAAGAATTAGCTCGTAATATATTTGTGAAAGATTACAAAGTCACTTGTGTAACACAGATTAGGAATATGATAAGAGTTGCTTCCCTTGGTTTGGAATTGCAATTCTCTTCTATACTCCAACAGACAAAATCATAACAGCTAACACACAAACACTCAATCATCTTAAAACATTTTGTGAAATGATGTAATATCACATTAAGTATGCTGAAGTTAATTAGGAGAAATTTTAATTTATATTTAATGGATTTTAAAATGTCCTTCATGAAACATTGAAGATTTGTGTGTTTTGGTTACGACTTTTTTACATGTTATTAAACATAAGGATTCATCAGTCCAGACAATATCATGCTACATGGCAGAGAAATTAGAAATTTTCTCCTTGTATCACAAATTTATCCATCTCCAAATGGAATCACGACAGGACACAATTCAAGTTACACTTGAAATCAAGAGAACCTGAAGATTGCAGTTGTAATTTTTCTGTTTTTATCAATAATCTGTATCCATCCTAGCATGAAATTGTCTGTCTGTGTACCTAATCAAACACACTAGGTACACATGTTCATAGGGAAATAAAACAGAAGTAACAAGGAATATTACATCTTATGTTGTGGATGCTCATTCTTAAATGAAATTCCTCTAATTCATGCACCTTGATAAGAGTGAAAACTAACTTAAGAGTTTAAATATTATTACAACTCTTCTTAAAACCATTAAGTTTAAAAAGAAATTCCACTAACAATTTGCATCATTTGTACTTTCATCGCTTTTAAAATTTTGTGTTAATTGGTATTTCTGTACCTTGTAAGCTAGATGAATTTTGCGTTAACATTTCACAACAAATTTGAATGCACCACTAAAATGTAATTTTCCAAAATGCACAGTTAATTCACAAAGACCATGATATCAGCAAGCCTAGGATGGTACTGAACAGAAGATATGAACAGACATAACTTGTCTGTCTAGATCCCTGTCTGTTCAGTACAGATTCTAGGTACAGAACTAAGCCCAATATCACTTTAAATCCAATCAAAAACAGAAACTTGAACTGCAACTGAACCATTGATGGTGGTAGCTAAGTACCGGTACTGAGGCCTTCATTAACTGATAAGGATCTCAAAGTGATATAGGGATACGTTTGTACTTTTTTTTCCTCCATGCCAGTCGACTGATATAGGTCAGATCTAAATCACATGGACATAGCAAACAGATCCACAACCTTATACAGTCATGTTATAGTAGGTCTTATTATGAGTGGCAGTCTAGGACACAAATATACACATGGCTTTGAAAGATTTTTTTTATAAATATTTTCCTACATAAACAATCATTCTGAAGAGCCGTTTTGACACGACAAAAACGCTAAAGGATGTGTTAAGTTTTCTTTTTTTTTATTCCATATGATATATATCTTTGAATATAGCCACATCCTACAGTCATCTGTCAAATTTCCAATTTGTTTGCTAATGTCCCATGTGAGAGAAGTTAATATCATCAAATAAATGCATAATTCATATATATAAAGTCCAAATGCAAGTTGAGTACATAACACAGTGCAGGCTCAACATCATCACACAACGT